>NW_024423675.1:61732151-62000192 GCF_017311325.1 Ursus maritimus | reverse complement strand
TGGATGCTGGAGCTAAGTCCCCTTCTCCAGGACTCCCAAGGGCAGTTCTTTAAAAAGGTTGGGGAGCACACAGACATGGTGAGAAAGGATCCAGGGGGTCTGAGCAGAGCCTGGGCACTGGCCAGTGGAGTGCCCCCCACTGACTTGACAGGTGAGGACAAGCTGGGAAGGCACGCTGGTGCGTGCCATACAGTGGCTGTAGCTGTAAGACAAACAGAACCAGGACAGGACAATGTTTTTAAAAAGCTTCAAACAAGGGTGTGAATACCTCCGGTTCACTGAGATTCTTTAACGCGTAACGTCAGCAGCAGTGTGACTTTTTGAGCAATGGCTTCAGGCCAAGAATTTATCAAACAGAGCTGCACAACTCTCACAGTGACAGTGACTGTCACTTCAGAACGGCAGCGGGCACGCACTGGGACGCAGAAGAGAATTCAAATTCAACCGACAGGTGCTTGGACACAGTATGTCCATGATATTTATCCACACAGATACGTTACATAGTTTATGGGGAAAACGGTCTTGTGAAAATTCAGGAATTCTTTTACTCTATTTTGAATACGATATTTTAAAGGAGCCCCACTTATTCTGGAAAAGTTGGAAAACAGATCATGACTTCTAACTTTGGAGACCTTTCCCCTTACTGAGAGGAATCGTTCTCAAAGTGTGGGAGGTGTGGTTCTGGACCAGCAGCAGCAGCCCCACCTGGGGGTCGCTGGAAATGCAAGTTCTGGGGCTGAGCCTGCATCTGTGGGCGGCCCAGGCCCCTGCAAGCTCACAGCCCCACGTGACTGTGGTGCACGCTGGGGTTTGGGAACCACTGCTTTAGAAAGCTGCCTCCGAGGGGCATCGGGATGGCGCAGTCGGTTGAGCGTCAGACTCATGGTTTCATCTCCAGTCAAGATCTCAGGGTCCTGGGATCGAGCCCTGCATCGGCTCCATGCTCAGTGCAGAGTCCGCTTGGGATTCTCCCTCTCCCTCTGCCCCTCCCGCCCCCTCTCTCTCAAGTAAATCTTAAGAAAAAGAAAAAGAAAGAAAACCAGCTATTTGAGTTTAAGTTTACCATACAGAAAGGGGGAAACGTACACGGGAAAGAGTTCTCGCTATCAACTTAGAATTAAATTTCTCAGAAAACTTAACCTTATTGAAGCTACACAAGACAGATTTTATTTTAAAAATTATAACACCTTTAATGATTTTCTCATTCCAAAAACTTTCATGTTCATTATTTTAAAGTTTCAGGCACTACAGAAAGGAATTATGTATTTCTTTATATACATATACATACATATATGGGAAGAATGAGCATTCCCTTAAATCCTACCACTTAGGAAACAAAATGAGTTAACATTGTAAATTTTTGCAAAGTACTTTTTAAATCTAAAAATATATCGTAGAGGGGCACCTGGGTGGCTCAGTCAGTTAGGTGTCCAACTCTTGATTTCCACTCAGGTCATGATCTCAGGGTCATGAGATCAAGCTCTGCATCCGGCTCCATGCTGGGTGTAGAGACTACTTAAGATTCTTTCTCTCCTCTCTCTCTGCCCCTTCTCTTCCCACTCACACTCACTCTTTCTCTCTTTGAAAAAAATAAAATAAAAATAAAAATATATCATAGATCTCTTTAATGTCAACAGGTAGAGGCCTCCTACATTGTGTTAATGTCTGCATAGTATCCCATCGGAAGGAAAACCACAATTTTTAACGACTGCCTTATCACTGAACGTGCAAGTTATTTCCAACATTAAACTATTATAAACAACGCTGCAATGAACATCCCTGTACTAACGCCTTTGTGTGCTGGGTTGAGTCGATGTCTTGCAGATCTCTCTCCCAAATTATATAATCCTACCTCCACGTGTAAGCCACCATGCTGGGGCACAAAATGTCATCACTGCCTTACCCCTCTCTTGCATCTTCTCCCGGCCGCTCCCCTCCTTCCCTCTCCCCCCTCTCTCCATCTGAGCTCCCCCTTGAGTTCTCTCTGCCCTCCCCTCCTCTCTCAGCCTCTCCCAAGCAGGAGCTTTTCACGCAGGAGGATACGGACCTGGACTCTGCCTCCCTCTGTGCCAAACCCTAAAATTCATGCCAGAGACTTGGGCGAGAGGCGAACGCACAGAAGGAAAAGATTGCATTAGAAACTCTAGTTAAAAATGCCTTGTATTTTCTCCTTGTCTCCCAAGGAAACCCTGCCTCCCCCTCTGGAAAACTGGCTCACATCATTTCCCATACCAGCTGAACGGCAAGGCAGATCTCATCACTATGTCATTCAGTTTAGGGACAGGACTTGCAAGGGCGCAAGAGTGGCTACTTCCTCTCGGAGGGCAAAGCCAGGCAGAAGAAAGAAAGAGGAACAGAGAGGGGAGCTGAAGAGGGTGGAAGGAGCAGAGCGGGGGAGGGGGGAGGAGGACGGGAACTTTTCACAGAGGTCTGTGTCGTTTTGGAGCAGGGAGCAAAACAGAGCTGCCGCCCTGCGCCCCTCATCACCAGGAGCGCCGATTACACTTACTACCCGAGCAACCTGTGCGTCCATAAATCCTCCAGCCTTTTTTCTTTACGACCTCAAACAAAATTCCACTTCTGCGGAGGTGGCCACAGGCCATAATAAATACATCTCCAGCAACTTCAGCTCATAATGTTGCCAGAATCCTTGTGCCAAATTTCATCCAAAAAGTTGAAGTTTCAACCGCCTGAGCTACCCATTTTTAAATGTGTTTTTCCTTTGACCATATAATTGGGATAAAAACGGTAACTCCCACAGAAATGTCAACACACATCTGAAATTGAAAGATGAAACGAATCATCTTTCGACTGGTGATATAAATTCATCCACACAAAGAAATTGATCCACATATTTTCCATTCTGCTGTGTCACTTGCACCGATAAATGCCAAAAACAGAGTTGTACAACTTTCCAGCAAACCTGAAATTTTGTAAGTAAAATGTCTAGTCACTTGAGCAAGAATGTGAGCCTGACTAGAAGTAGTAATAATTTGGACCCATCCTCTGCAGTAATGGCAAATTACTGTTGTGGTGGCCTGTCTGCCCCCTCACCTCCCTGTGGCCCCCAAGCCCCACTTCAGCCCACTGTCCCGTCCCAGACACCTCGTGCTCTGTGCCACCTGCTCAGGGCTGCAGACCCTCCCTCACCTCTCTGATCACTGGGCTTGCAGATTCACCTTCCCACCCACACCAGGCGGTACCCACTGCTGGCCTCTGTTGGGTTTATCCAACTCTGACACTGGGTCCCGGGGTCCATATAATCCTTCCGCCTGCCGCCCACCCAGACTCGAAATCCTGCCAGAGCATCTTGGTCATGTGACGTCTTGGCCAATGGGAAACCAGCAAAGTGACAGGTGCTTCTTGAAGGAGCCCAGGCCAGCTGGAGGACAAGGGATGACATCATCCAACTGTCAACCCAGGCCCAGCTGGCCTAACCACCATCCCCCCAAGAGAGTGGTGAAAAATAATAAAATGTACTTGTTTAGAATAAACGGATAATTTGCACATGAAAAGGATGGGGATTGTCCTAGTTTTCACAAACTCTGTCCCCTTGCTGACACACTTCCTTATGTCAGAGATACAGGACCTGTATCTGTAGGCCCCAGAGATATAAGGCCACACTTTCAAAAGACACTCACTGGATCTGTAGCTGATTAGTCCAGATTTAGGAAACACCACCTACCGGTGTTTGGGGATTTTGATTGGAGTCGCATCATCTTGGAGCGTCTACACTGAGTCAGGAACAGCCCCGTCATGACGCTGGGGGTCCCCAGATGAAGCATCACTCGAGGCCAGAAAAACCCAAACTCTGCCTGGAAACTGGCCCCAGCTCCTGGGAACGCACGTCTTCACATGTGCGTGCACACCTTCAGGCACACACGCGCACACACACACACACACTTAGTGGGTGCGGCGCTTTGGGCATGTGCAGCCCCGCTGGTGACAAGGGTCACTGGCCGACCCCAGGAGGAGCTCGCTGCCTTCCTAGCTGAGCCCAGTGGACCGGTGGTCCACCAGCAGGGACCCGGCCTCTTCCGAGGAGCCTCGCACACTCCGTGACTGCGCAAGCAGTGTGCTCATGGGAGGCCGAGCTCCCCCTGGAGGCCGGCCCGCGCGCGGACCTGAGGAATGCTCCCGGGCCACTTCTGAAGGCAGGAGTGGAGGCCCCAGGGTGTGGACAAGTGCACCCGAGGCACCAAGGGGACTGGGTTTCATTCTCCACTTCCCGGGAGACTTTCCGACAGGTTACGGCGGGGCGTAAAGACGCCAAGTAGTGTTAAGAGACACATGGCAGGTTCCCACTTTACTCTGGGCGCTGTCATCAGTTATTTTAAGAATGCATGTCTTTCCTCCAAATTTAATTATAAACCGTGCTTGGGCAAGAATCGCATGTAACGTGTTTTAGGGTGCTAGGCAAAATGCTATGAAGAGTGCAAAATGCATTTTGACTTGAATCGCCATGGAAAGGAGTAACATACGCCAATGTGTATTATTTTTAAATGATACTAGATCAGATCTCCCCTGACAGACAGAAACAGACCACAGAGTGAATCCATATCAAAACAGATGTGTTTAAATCCAGACGACTCCGGTGGCACAGTGGAGAGAACACAGGCCGAGCATCTGAAAGCCTGATCTCTCGCACGCATTTTGGGTTCGGCCACCAGCCACCCCCGCCCCGCCCCCCAGCCATGCTGGGGAAGCGCCTTCACTCACCTGGGCCTCGGTTGTCTCATCTCAAAATGTGCGGCATTTGGACCACTTGTAAAGGGACAATTTGACCTCCATCACGGGATTACTTACTTTTTGCTGTAAGAACATAAATATACACAAGTATCAAATAAGGTATCAACCATTTAGGCTTGTAGCTGGCTTTTAAGTATCACCAAAGCACATTCCAAAAGCATTGTTCTTAGTAAGCAATAACAACACTACAAGTCCCAGGACTTGGCAAAACTAGTGTGAGAGAGAAAGTCACGTTTCTGAGAGTGCCCTGGCCCTCACCTCCGGCGGTGCTGCGGCCGGCCGCGCAGACTCAGCGCGGGGCTGGCTTACACTGGGAGCGCGGTGGGCCGTCCTCCACCTGCAGCACCTGTGTGGCCTTAGGGAGCCCGAGCCTCTGGGCGCCTCCCCTGGCAGGTGAAGCAGTAATGCTCGGCACCAGCCTGACCACAAACACAAATGCAAATGAGAAAACAGAACTGCAGGACAGTGGGTGATTAGAAAGCCATCCACAGAACCCAGAATATACTTCTATTTTAGATTATCCCCGAAATTCAAACAAAGTTCTAGTCTTGTAGAGAATTTCGAGGCTTTTTGGAATTTGCCACGACACTTCCGCTGGAGAAATGCCGGAATCCAAAACCCCTACCGGCCCTTCAAGGTTTTACAGCCCATTCTGCGCAAATCCAACCTCACCTGAGCCTCAGAAATACCGATTGCAGTGCACAGATCGGCCACCAGAGGGAAATAGAGATCCACCCATGAAGATAAGGGGACGAAGCGCCGTCTCCTCCTCCACCTGCCAGAAGTAAGAGATTGGCGACAATAGTGCGCCGTTGTTCCCTTCCTGTGGGTCCTACACATAAAATAGTTCAACCCAGCTATGCACGTGACAGGTGTACAAATGATACACATCCATTCTTTTACTCAAATCAGAGAGTTTTTCTTTTTATTATTTTCTCTTCATTTATTTATATTTATTGAACAAACTTTGAGTGCCCTCTATGGGCAAGAAAAAGACATGCTCCCAGGAGTCAGGCAGGGCACAGAATTCTTTCTTTATTTATTTAAATTCAATTAGCCAATATATAGTTCATCATTAGTTTCAGATTAGTGTTCAATAATTTATCAGTTGTGTGTAACATCCAGTACTCATCACATCACGTGAGGTTGGGCACAGAATTCTAAATGGACTTCTACACTAAGCAGAGCTGACAGTTCTCAGAGATCCTGTCTCCAAAATTAACCAGTTAGGATCTTCGCAAAACATGGGGGCTCTACAGCAGAAGGACATACGGTCGCCTGTCTGCAAACAGCAGAGAGGTATCCGTACCACGGGCAGCTGCGCGGGGCTGGAAGGAAATGTGCCGCGTCCTGCCTCCATGGCTCCTCTCGGTGGAAACTCATCCTGTTTTCTAAGCCATTCATTCAGCTAACAAACAGTTCCTGAATACCAGCTGTGTACTCGCAATGTGGTAGATGTTTCTGGAATTGGAAAAAAAAAAAAGTGAGAGCCAGGGCTGGGGGCATCAGGTCCTACACTGCAGGAGTCATGCCTCTGCCCTGCCTCGAAGCCTCACCCTGTGGTGGCTGGACCCACGTGGACCATGGATGAACTCCCTCCTGTTTGTCCCGCTTAGTAAGTGGCCACCTGCTACCTCGTGCTCCCACATTACATGTCCTGTACTCCCTGGAAGGGAAGGGAGTGGCCTCCCTTTAGTCTTTGGGGGATTGTGTCAACTGTGCCCCCAAAACAGCACCACCAGGGCCCCAGGCCTCAAGAAGCAGCTCCCCATGACCCCCCAGCTTTAGTCCGCAACTTCTCTCTCTAGAACAGCTCCAGAGCCTTCCTTCAGCTGCCTGCATTGCCTCCACTCAGTCCCAAACCTCCTCTCCTCTCCTCCAGCCACAGAATAAACTCCATCTCCATTTAGCATGAAAGGAGTCACAAACAGTCTTGTTCTTCTGTGTGACCCCAGGGTCTGATGCTGGATCCTGTGTATGAATCTGATCTTTACCAGAGTTTGGGCCCTGTGAAAGGGGACCAGGGTGAAGGATCAGGACCAGCGTTGCATTCAAAACCAAAGTGTGGGTCCAGGTATAGAGTAAACCTGCTCCAAGAATGACTTTATGGGGCGCCTGGGTGGCCCAGTCAGTTATGCATCTAACTCTTGTCTTTGGCCCAGGTCATGATCTTAGGGTGGTGAGATCAAGCCCTGCGTCAGTCTCTCCACTCAGTCAGGAGTCTTCTTGAGATTCTTTCCCCCTCCCTCTTCTTCCCGCTCTGCTCTTCCCCCTGCTCACGCTCTCTCTCTCTTTCTGTCTCAAATAAATAAATAAAACATTTTTTAAAAAAAGAATGACTTTAAATGATCTCGTTTACTTATGAAGTTTTATGTAAAGTGATAAATCCTGCCTTTGTGTAGGAAAGTTTGGTAATGTTTAAATTCTCAGAAATTATAGTTTTCCTTCTATAAACTTCCATTCCCTCGTGAGCATACACCCATCCATCCTTTCAAAAAAGAAATGATTTTGCACCTATAAATACCAGGAGTCCTGCTAGGCCTCAAGCCACCGCGAGAAATACAGCTCGGTCTCCAACTGAGAAAAACTCAGTGTGTCACGAAATGCAGGCAGGTATATCCACAAACCACAATTCAACCAAAAGGCCTTGCGTGTGTGCTGGTGTGTGTATGTATACGACAAACCACAATTAGAGGCTCTCAGCACTCCATTTTCATAGTGCTGGACATCCTTATTTCATACCACAAGATTAAAGACAGCGGGGAGACCACAGAGCTGGAGATACCACCCTGTGGGCTCAGATAAGAAACATTCAAAAACAAACAGGAGACCGAAGGACCACACACAAAATAAGTCGTAACTAACAACATATGGTGCCCGAGGAAGGCCCGAGCAGGGATCAAGAGGAAGCGGGTGCCAGCAGCTGCTGGTCCAACCTCTGCACTTTATTCAGCATGTAGGGGAAGGGGCAGGTTATGTTCGTCCAAATGGCAAAGGATGCCAAGCAGTAGCTGCGATAAATACAAGGAAGACAGGCTCCTAAATCAGACGTGAGGCTAAGCGAGCACAAAGGGCTCAGTCGTTAAGCGTCTGCCTTCGGCTCAGGGAGTGATCCCGGAGTCCTGGGATCGAGCCCCACATTGGGCTCCTCTGCTGGGAGCCTGCTTCTTCCTCTCCCACTCCCCCTGCTTGTGTTCCCTCTCTCGCTGGCTGTCTCTCTCTCCATCAAATAAATAAAATCTTTAAAAAACAACAACAACAACAACAAAAAAAAACAAAGGGAAACCGAGAAGCCCACTGCCCGGGTTCTCCTGGAGGAAGGTGGCCCAAGGGGAAGCTTGAGCTGGATGTCGTTAGTCTGCTTGGGCTGCTGTGACAAAGTACCCCAGGCTGGGTGGCTTATACAACAGACATTTAGGTTCTCATGATTCCAGAGGCTGGCAAGTCCAAGATCAAGGTGTCGAAAAGACTTGGTTTCTTCTGAGGCCTCTCTCCCTGGCTTGCAGACGGCCGCCTTCTCCCTCATCTGCACAAGGTCTCTCTCTGTGTCTAGATCCTGACCTCTTCTTATAAGGATACAGTCAGACTGGATTAGAGCCCACTCCAGCGACCTCATTTTAACTTAATCACCCCTTGAAAGATGCTATCTCCAAATACACTCACATCCTCAGGTACTGGGGTTAGGGCCTCAATGTGCAAAGTGGGGTGGGGGGGACAGCCCCTAACAGATGGCAACTATGACAAGTCCCTTGTCCCAGTAAACAGTGCTTTCCCTCGGGAGAGCGAGATGCCACAGAGGAGGTGATTTACCTGATAATTGGAAAAGACTGGTACAGCAGCAATTCAACCTGTGGACCTCGGCTTCCAGGAAACACAGTTTGTGGCAGGGAATGCCAGACTCACTGTCCCTTCTTGTACATCCTAAATGAATGTAGGTGCTGCCGTAAATAAGAAAATACAGAGTATAAGGGTTATTTCAGTCTATACTAGTTTTTGTTGTTATATGTGATTTTTTTAAACACAAACAGCTCAATGAATTTGAATGATATCATTCCTGATTTATGACTTTGGGCACATAATAAAAAAATTACCTTTTGTGTTAAAAGTGTATTGTGTTTTTTGTCAACAGGTATTTAAAGAATTACCATTGTTTGATTAGGGAGATTTACAAACTAATTTATTTTTAAAGGGTATTGAATCTCCACGACTGACCTCCGCATTATTATGCAAAAGCAAAACTCCCATCTCAGAAGCAAAGAATATCCTGGGGGGCGGGGGGGAGGGGGGGGACAGAGTCTGACTCTTGACATTCCTTTTGCAGAGGTATCTCAGGGGAGAGCTAACAGAAAGGATGAAGGTAAGTTAAACACACGTTGTTGGCCATAGGGCGGGATGCACGGAGTTGAGGGGTGCCTGTGGGACAGTTGGGGGTGTCTGCCAGGGAGACATCACCAGTGACTCCTGGGCAGACTTCTTGATGGAGTCCATGACATGGTTAGTGGGATCCATGTCCCTTTGATAGGATCCATTCTGAGCCCTGGCTGCTGATCCGGATTCTCTCCATTGCAGCTCCTGACTCAGAACTCTGGATGCGGTGACAGAGAAACCAGCCCCTCGGGCAGCCTCCTGCACAGGCAGAGAAGGCAAGTACCCGCACGCTTTCACGTCCCCTGCAGAAGAAAGCGTGGGCAAAGAAGGGCTCTCTTGGCTTTGAGTGGGCCACCTTGGGAGAGGGGTGACCCAAGTACAGTCAAACTGTTCCTCTCACCCTCTCAAATGCGTCCAATGGCTATTTTTTGCTCTAACGGTGCGCTGGAACCTCTCCGCTGGACTCCTGGACTTCCACGAAGGCTCTGCTGCCTGTGAGTGATTGTCTAATTCAGCATTCTCCAGGGACGCCTGGACCACAGCCCAGAGGGGCTGTAGCAGCTCACAGGCCTCTGCAGGGTCCACAGCCAGGACCAAGGTCTGTATTCCCAGTACCCAGCGCACCATGGACAAGACTCTTCCAGGTCCCTTGCTGTAGAATGCTGGGTCCCACACCCCACTTCTGTCTGCGGATGGACGCCACATGGCTGTTGTTGATGACGGCCACATTATCTGGCCATCTTGCCGATGTTGCTTCCCGATGTTAAAACACAATTTTAACTTAATTATGAATGTTTTACATATTGAGGAGTAGGCTGAAAAGAGAAAATAAGATTTCATTGCTATCTACTACCAAATTCTACACATTTATAAAAATAGTTACAAAACGTGGTAAACCACCTCTGCATAAACGCCACCTGTAAATTATGCCATTTTCTGTTTATACAAAGAGAAGTGTACTTCACTGTAATGAATGGACTTTTAGGAGTTGAAGATGTACATTTGCTATAAGGATTCTGGAGAGACTCACAGAACTCAAACTCAGAAAACAGCTAGACCTGCAGGACCCAGTGCGGCCGTGAGGGTCCCCCTACTTTCCCTGTCCCATTGCTCTGCATGTCAGCCTCACACGACTCCTCTCTTTGCAGACTGGCTTCCTCCTTTCCCCAGGACACATGGTTCCCTGAGGGATCCCCGACATTTCCTCTCATAATCCCAACATCCAAGAGATGATTTCTTCTCCGCGTTTCACTCACAAGAGTCCCAGGAAACAACTATCCTAATTTGGGTCTCGTGGTTATTCCTGCAGCAAGGATTGGCTACGGCCAGCAACATGTGGAAAATTATTGGCCCTGCCAGACCCGACCAACAATGGCCAGGCCTGGCAGCCATGCTGTAACACGGCTACACCCACATCCATGAGGACAGACCCCAAAGAAAGGCATGGAGATAAAGTAGCAGAATCGACTCTTACACAGACTAACAGGCTTAAGGCTACATTTATTTCAAATTTCTTTAAGTTGATAAACTCATAAATCCTTCAGCACAGAAAAAGTCTGGAATAGAGACTATTTATCTGAGAACTGGATACTTGTCCCTGATTCACTTCAGCTTCTCTTTGCCTGGACTGAAATCACTCTTGTCCTTCCACATTATTTAAACAACATTAGAGACTAATGTATGATTTTCTCAACAAGGAGTCTTAAGACAAGAGCTTCATTTTTAACAGACTCTCTGTATTTGGAAACAACGATAATAAGTTAAGTCTGTACAAAGATCCAAAGAGAAGGCTATTCTCTTCCCTCTAGATGTGTGCTGCTCCTGTGTGTGGCACACAGACAAACACAGGCATCTAGAACATGCCTCTGGGTATGGAATGCTATCCATACAGGAAATGCAAGCTCAATCAGGAGCAGAGACTATGTCGAAATTTGCTGACAGATGATGGAAGCCAATGCAAAATGAGGCTGCTTGGAGATCTTGAAGAAATTATTGATTTTGAATCTCAGTTTATTTAGAAAATGGGAAATTTGGGGGCCAGGTTATCTGCCAAGTTGCAGCTACATCGAAAATTCTGAAGGGTCTTCTGGATGACTGTCCCAGCTACTGATACAAAATTCTTGAGAAACGTGTTTTTTGTTTATTACCAGTTACAACTGATTCTGTCAAAAGGCCGATACTAAGAAAAACTCTGAAAATGTAAAGACATTCAAGTTCCCAGAAAAAAATCAAGCCATTTACAAGAGCTTCTCTTCTCTCTTAAAAGGCTCTCTTATTAGCAAGGGCAGGGAACTGAACCCTCTGCCTTTGTGAGGGAGGCTTCTTGTACAGTCACCTATGCACACTATTTCAAGGACTGGCTCAGGGAGCCACTTTCTGTTTGACAATAAGGGGAACGCTGCACAGCTCCTCGATCACCGTCCACACTGTTCGCTTGGGTAACAGTAGCTAACAGTTGATCAAAGCCTCTGCAAACAGAGGTCGACTAACCTGTTTTGTGCAAGGGTAACCCTATTAAGTCACATTTGCTGAACATGGACCCTCGCCCCATGAAGCTCTTAAAAACTGGGCAGGTCAGTCCAAGTTTAGGATGAGAGAGACAGAGGGAGAGAGAGAAAGAAGGAATGAGCACTTGCTACTTTCTAGCCAGTTGGGGGAAGGGAGAGAGAGAGAAAGAGAGAGAGAGTGAGAGAAGGCGCATGTGTGTAGTGCTTGCGAATTTGGCCTAGAATTGCCCTCTAGCAGCACTTCTGCCTGAAATGGCCTGCATGGTTTGGTTAGGAGCTCAGCCCTTTGGTCCTGAAGCAGCACCACCATGCCTGGTCTCCAGTCCCCGACAGCTCCCCCAGGGAAGAGCTGGGGATTGGCCCTGCCACAAAGAGCGTGGTAAGTAGGGGAGACCGGTTGTGCGCTGAAGTGAGTTGGGTACTCAAATATGAAGGGGGATCAAGTGTAACAAATCTCTACTCCAAAAAGCACTAAAAATGTCTCCAACTTAAAGACCATTATTCAAAACCGTATACATTAATTGACTCAATTTTATTTCATGTAGATATCTAGAAGAATACGTTCATCTGAAAGTCTGGAAAAACGTACTGGAATGGCAACTGTGGTTAGCTTAGATGTAGGAATTTTTATAGATTTTGCCATTTGCTTATTTATTACCCATATTATTTTTCCACAATGAACATATATATATTTTTTTGTTTTTCAAGTTTTTAAGGAAACATTTATATGGAAATCTCACACTAAAGCAGTACAGGGAGGAGGGAAACATTTGTTTAGACTCAGGATCTTTTTTTTTTTTATGTTTTTTTAATTACATTATGTTAGTCACCATACAGTACATCCCTGGTTTTTGATGTAAAGTTCAATGATTCATTAGTTGCGTATAACACCCAGTGCACCATGCAATACGTGCCCTCCTTACTACCCATCACTAGCCTATCCCATTCCCCCACCCCCCTCCCCTCTGAAGCCCTCAGTTTGTTTCTCAGAGTCCATAGTCTCTCATGCTTCATTCCCCCTTCTCTTTACCCCCCCTTTCTTTATCCCTTTCTTCCCCTACCGATCTTCCTAGTTCTTTGTTCCATAGATGAGAAACCGTATGATAGACTTGCTCTCTGCTTGACTTATTTACTTGGCATTATCTCCTCCAGTGCTGTCCCATGTTGTAGCAAATGTTGAGAACTTCGTTCTTTCTGATAGCTGAGTAATATTCCATTGTATATATGGACCACAACTCTTAATCCAGTCTCTCTGTTGAAGGGCATCTCCCTTCACGGATTTAGCTATTGTGTGGACAATGCTGCTATGAACATTGGGGTGCATATGGCCCTTCTCTTCACTACGTCTGTATCTTTGGGGTAAATACCCAGTGCGTGCAATGGCTGAGGTCATAGGTGGCTCAATTTTTAACTTTTTAAGGGACCTCCACTGTTTTCCAGGTGGCTGTACCAACTTTTCATCCCACCAACAATGTAGGGAGTGGATCCTTTCTCCACCTCCTCTCAAGCAATTGTTGTTTCTTCTTGTCAATTTTTGCCATTCTAACTGGCATAAGGTGGTATTTTTAGTATGGTTTTGATTTGAATTTCCCTGATGGCTAATGATTTTGAACATTTTTTTCATGTGTCTTTTAGCCATTTGTATTCATCATTGGAAAAGTGTCTGTTCATATCTTCTGCCATTTTATGATTTGTTTATTTGTTTCTCGCATATTGAGTTTGAGAAGTTCTTTGTAGATCTTGATACCAGTCTTTTATCTGTAGCATCATTTGCAAATATATTCTCCCATTCCGTGGGCTGCCTCTTAGTTTTTTTGACTGTTTCCTTGGCTGTACGAAGCTTTTTATCTTGATGAATCCCACAAGTTCATTTTCTTTTGTTTCTCTTGCCGTTGGAGATGTGTCATGAAAAAGGTTGCTTCGCGATGTCATAGAGGTTCTGCTATATGTTCTCCTCTAGGATTCTGATGGATTCTGTCTCACATCGGGTCTTTCATCATTTGGAGTTTATCTTTGTGTATGGTGTGAGAGAGTGGTCAAGATTCATTCTTTTGCCATAGCGCTGTCCAATTTTCCCAGCACCATTTACCAAAGAACTTTTTTCCCACGGATGTTTTTTCCTGCTTTATCAAAGATTAGTTGCCCAAAGCCGAGGAGGTCCATTTCTGGGTTCTGTATTCTGTTCCATTGTCATGTGTCTGTTTTGTGCCAGTACCATGCTGTCTTTGATCACAGCTTTGTAGCTACAGCTAAATCCATTGTGATGCCCCCAGCTTTGTGTTTTCCTTTTTCAACAGTTCCTTGGTGATTCGGGGCCTTTCTGGTTCCATACAAATTTAAGGACTATTTGTTCCAGTTCTTTGAAAATGTCTCATTGGTATTTTGATCAGGATAGCATTGAAAGTGTAGATTGCTCTGGGTAGCATGGACATTTTAACTATTTTAATTCTTCTGATCCATGACATGAATATTTCCATCTTTTTGTGTCTTCTTCAATTCTCTTTCAAAGAGTGATTTATGGTTTCTAGAATATAGGACCTTTGCGTCTCTGGTTGATTAATTTCAGGAGTAACGTATGGTTTTTGGTGCTATTGTAAAATAGGATGGATTCCCTAATTTCTCTTTCTTCAGCCTCATTATTAGTGTATAGAAATTCAACTGATTTCTGAGCATTGATTTTGTATCCAACGTTACTGAATTGCTCTATAACTTCTAATAGTTTGGAGTGGATTCTTTTGGGTTTTCCATATAGATTATCATTCATCTGAAGAGAGACAGTTTGACTTCTTCTTTGCCGATTTGGATACCTTTTATCCCTTTTTTGTTCTCTGATTACCGTTGCAAGGACTTCTAGTACTATGTTGAATAATAGGTGCGAAGTGGGCATCCTTGTCATGTTCCTGATCTTAAGGGAAGGGCTTCCAGCTTTTCCCGTTGAGAATGATATTTGCCCTGTAGGCTTTTCATAGATGGTTTTTATGAGATTGAGGAATGTACCCTCTGTCCCTTCTGAAGGGTTTTAATCAGGAAAGGATGCTGTATTTTGTCAAATGCTTTTTCTGCATCTATTGAGAGAATCATATAGTTTTGGCTTTTTCCTTCTGGATAAATCTAAGACACTGATCGATTTACGAATGATGAACCAACGCTTGCCTCCCAGGGATGAATCCATAATTCATGATGGATAATCCTTTAATGTTGTGCTGTTGGTTATTCTTCAGGATCTTGTTGAGAATTTTGGCAATCACATTAGTAGGAAATCAGTCTGTAATTCTCCTTTTTGATGGGGTCTTTGCCTGGTTTGGGGATCAGGGTAATATTGGCCTCATAGAATGAGTTTGTGACTTTTCTTTCTTTTCTTTTTGAAATAGCTTTAGGAGAAAGAATTATTTCTTTTGACATTTGTGAATTGCGCAGATAAGTGCTGGAGCTGTCCTTGTTATTGGAAGGATGTTTATCACTCTTTCAATCTCTTCATAATAAGGCCCCTATTTAAAAAATCATTTCTTCCTGTTTCTGATGGTGCTTGGTAGTTTAAGGCAGAGATAGCTCCATCTCTTCCGACTTAATTAGGCCCAAACGCTGTTCCGTAGTAGGCAAGTTTCTAACTCAATCCTTCAATTTCATTTGGAGTGTGGTTGATGTTCCTCTCCTTATTTCCTAACTGTCATTAATTTGATCCTTTCTCTATTGACTTTTGGATGAATCTATGCAATGATCTAGTCAATTTTGAATTGTCACTTAAAGCAACAAGCTCTGTTTGTGATACATCTCTACCTTTCCACTGAGTTTCTAATTCAATTGATTTCTCTCTAATCTTGTCAAGCTAACTTCCTTATGTGGCTGGATTAAGGACTGTGTCCACTCTAGTTGCTGTTCCAGCTTCTTGAGGTGAGTATAAAAACTTCCCATTTTGATTTTCTATCCGCAGGTGAAAGGCTTGGACTATCTGATTTTCCCTAGGACTCCTTTGTTCTATCCCATAGAGACTATTTATGTTGTTTTTCAGTCTCTGGATGGTCTCTCATAATGTAAAATTGATTTTTGATTTTTCCTGGGATTTTACAGAATCATTCCAGGCGAGATGGTTCTTTAGTCTCAAAGTGTTGCCAGTTCTCAAATTTTCCTTGTGGTTGAGTTCCAATTTCAAAGCGTTGTGGTCTGAGAATATGTATGGAGAATAATTTGCAGTCTTTTTGGTATCTAGTTGAGGGCCTGTTTGCTGGACCCGAAGCATGGGCTATCTATGAGAATATTCCATGGGCATTAGAATAAATAGTATTATCTTTGGTTCTAGGGTGTAGTGTTCTACATATATCTATGAGGTCAACTCATGCAGATATGGCATTCAGAATTCTTGTTTCTTTACGTTTCTACTTGTAGGTGATCTCTCTCATGCTTTGATAAGTGGAGGTTGAGGTCTCCCTATTTAACATATTTTTATCTATATGTCATCTTTAGTTCGCGTTTAGAGTTGGCTTGTGTATCTTGCTGCTCCCCTGTTGAGGGCATATATCATTTAATTGTCATATCCCACTTGTTTGTGTACTCCTTTAAGAATAATAAAGCTGCCCTTCTGTCTCTAACTATAGTCTTTAGTTTATAATCAAATCTGTCTGATATGAGAATTGCTTAACTTTCTTTTGAGATCCATTGAGCGTGAAAGATGGTATTCCATCCCTTTACTTTCAGTCTGAATGTATCTTTAGGTTCAAAATGGTCTCTTGTACACAGCAAATGGATGGGTCATGTCTTTTCATCATCAACGCAACCTGTGGTAGTTTTATGAGGATAGTTTCAAACCATTTACATTAAGGACGATTACTGGAAGATATGATTTTTAATGATGTACCATGCTTGCCAGTAAAGTCTTTGTTTCTATAAATTGTGACTTTCTGTTCTGTATCACTCTTGGGGGCCTTTTACTTTTATAGAACCCTCTATGTCTCCTGTGGGCTGGTTTGTGGTGATTCTGCAATTGGTCAATGACTGGCAATTCTGGAAGGTCTTTATTTCTCCATCAATTCTGAATGACAGCCTTTGCGTTTGGATAGGATCCATTGGCTGCAGTGTTTTCTCTGAAAGAGCTTAAAGCCCCCAGACCCTTTCTCCATTCCAGGTCTGTGTAGACAGGTCTGACGTAAATTCCTGATACCTTTGCTTTTTGGTGTGAGAATTTCTTTGCCTGGCGCTTTCAATACTGAATTCTTGGATCTAATATATTTGCGAAATACTTATGATGTGACGTGGCATAGGTTTGTCGTGGTTGAGCTTGGGAGGGGTCCTCTCTGCCTACTTGGAACACAGAATGATTTGTTTTCCGACTAGTTTAGGGAAGTTTTCAGCTACAATTTGTTTCAAATATCTCTTCTAGACCTCTGTTTTCTCCCACCCCTCAGGGATGCCGATGATTCTGACATTGGACGTTTCATTGAGTCAGGTAATCTCCGTAACCTACATTCTTGAGATTGATTTTTGAGCCCAAGATTCTATTTCAAGCTTTCTCTTCTACTAACCCATCTCCAAGTTGTAGATGTCGTTCTGCTCCTCATTCACCCTGGCCGTCAAGAGCCTCTAAGTTTTGATTGCATTTGGCTCATAGAATTTTTAATTTCTGCCATTCGATCTCATTCCGCCCTTAGAGGATTATGATTCGCATAACATTTTCGTTCAATACTTTTCACTTACACACATCATCTTGACCACTGTTCTTGAATTCCATTTCTGATAATTTGGTTATATCCATATCCATTGGTTCTGTGCGAGGCCACAGACTCATTTCTTCTTTGCTGAGGACTTCTCCTTCTCGTCATTCTGATGAAGGAGAGGGTGCGGGTTGTCAGAGCCCAAATTATTGACCGGGACCAGGCATCTGCTGCCTTGTTTTATGGGGATCTTTAAGGATGTGGGCTTCTTGATTTTCAGCCTGCCTTCTGGGAGGGGCACTCCGCTCACCTCTCGAGGCAACCCTGTTTGGGTAGAGTCTCCGTGTCCCCTGCGAGGGGGGATGAGAATGGGCACCCTGTGAGCCAGTGTTTCCAGGCTTTTGTTCTCTGACGGCTTTCCCTGGCGGTTTGCTGTGCCTCTTCTGAGAGTCAGAACAGCAGTGGCCGAATCTCAGCCTCTGTCTCAGAACAGAGGGATCGCGGACCATTCTCCACTGATGATCTGGCCACTTTAACTCTGTTACTGTTGGTGCTGCTCAACCCTGCAGCGTCCCGGGATGTGCGCCCCACACCCAGCGTCCCAGCCCTCACTTCCAGGGCCGGCACGTCTCTGTCCTTTGTGTTTCTAACACCACCAGCCTCCAGCCGCCCCGTGCTCCCGGAGCTCCCGGTCTCAGTCTGGTTCCAGTGAGCACACCGGAGCTCCGTGAAAAGTCTGGTGGCGCGCGCTCCCGGCTCACGGTCTCAGTCCGCTCTCTCGCGGGTGCCGGTCCACGAGTCCGCCCGCTCCCCCGTGCAGGTGGCTACCGCTTCCCGCGCCCGAACTCAACGGCTCCCTCCCCCTTCCGTTTATCTTCCGATATCTGTGCGCAGTTTTACGGCTCCCCCCTTCGTACCTCAATACTCAGCGCTGGAGATGTTCATTTGTAGAGATCCAGATGTATCTTCCTGCATCTCAGGCTGATTCCGTGGATGATCAGGCTGGTCTGGTACCTATCCAGCTCGACCCAGGGGACCAGCTGAAAAAGGGGTCCCCTACTCCTCCGCCATCTTAACTCCTCTCCTAGAGTCAGGATCTTATATTCTAACCAAAAATTGAAGCCTCTCCTCCAAATATGGGTGTCCTGGGACCCTTTTCTGTTTATTGTTCTTACATCTTCCTTTAAGCTCTGGGAGATGACACAGTATATTGTGATAAAGTGCTCTCAGAGTGATTTTTAAAGTTTAATTAAAGAGAAACATCAAGGGGCACCTGGGTGGCTCAGTCTGTTAAGTGTCTGCCTTCAGCTCAGGTCATGATCTCAGGGTCCTGGGATTGAGCCCCATGTTGGGCTCCCTGCTCAGTGGACAGTCTGCTTCTCCCTCTCTCTCTGCTCCTCCTTCCCACTCATGTTCTCATTCTCTCTCATTCTGCTCTCTCTCTCTCAAATAAATAAAATCTTTTTTTTAAAGAGAGAAACATCAACAAAGAAGAGAAATAACAAGTCTTCATATTTCCAGGAAGATAAGTCTCTGAATTTGTTTAACATCAATAATCACAGTTCTGCATACAGAGCAACAGCCCAGATCGTGCTTGTTGATGTTAAATAAATTGTAATTTGTTAATTCATTTACAAATGGTGTTCATTCGAAGTCCACAATCCTTGCTGACATTACATGAACTTAACCCTCCTTAAATGAAAAGAAACTTCAATTCACTTAAGGAGCTGTACTCTTTCTTAATAAGATCCTGCCTGTAGTGTTTAATGTGAACGGATATATCTTAGAGCAGAAGGGAAAGAAAAGGAATGACAGGTTTAAACTTAGACCACCTCAGATGGATTTAAAGGGACCAAGGAGCGTTTGATCTTGGCCCAGATTCAGGGCAGAAGTTGTTAGAGAACCCAGCGGCTCTGCAAGAGTTAAGGAGGCAATGGGTTTGTACAACCAGCAGGGAGAGCAAAAGCATCACAGAGAAGTAGACACATTAGGATCCTTCTATCTGAGCCGTCTTCTGTCCTTGGAAACAGAAGCTATATGGGTTGTTTTTTCTTTGTAATCACATTTAGCAACTGCTCAATCATTCAGACACTTATTCCTGTGACATGCATGGATCAAATGTATGCTGCATGTGGGACCCTGTACTGACGGAATGAAGGAGCCCGCAGCTGGTAGACGAGCCCAGTGCAGTGCCATCAGCAGGACCAGAGTGGAGGGATGACAGGTGTAAGAGGCGCATGGAGAAGGAGGCTTCCCACCTGGGAAATAGGAAAGCTTCTAGAAGAGATGACACTGGGCCAGGTCTTAGAGGCAGAGATGAGCCTTACAGGCAGGGGACCTGGCTGCCACAGACGTGGGGCACGGGAGGAGGGTGTGCCCAGGAACAGCCCGCTGCTGCATGAAGGACCCGTGCTCCCAGGTGATGACAAACCGCTCTCCCACAGGAAAGCGATATGGTGGGATTTGTGTTTCTCAGTGGCAGGGGGGCAACAACTGAGAGTGTGCATTGGAAGGAGTAGAGAGCAGAGACAAAAACACCTGCTGGTCTCGCTGCAACATCCTGCAGAGCAGGAAAGATGGGGCAGAGATTGGAGCCATGAGGGGAGGAACTTCGTGAGATGTTTCGTAGGTGGAAATGGACAAGGCTTGCTCACAGGTTAGACAGAGCCTGTGAGAGACAGGGGCCACTGAACACGCTCACGCCTTTTGGGAATAAAGGCAGATAGATCGGTTAGTAACTAAAAACCCACCGCACGTTTATAAATCATTTTATTAAAGCAAGGCTGGTGTATGGCCTACAGTATCAGCGTTCAGTTCAGACAGGCTTCTACTAAAGGCTTCTAGACACTGGGTTCCCAATATTTCAGGTGGAAGCAGAGTGATCTAAGTTTTTGCTTTTCCTTGTTTCTTTAAACAATTTCTATGCTAAGAGTAATGACCTCAAAATTGTGACAGTGTCAGATTTTGGAAGAAAAGATACAGGGTACGTGAAAGCCTGTTTAGTTTGAAAGAAAGAGCTCATGGGCCCTGAACAATGGCTTCCTGAGCCCGCCCCACCCAGGCACCCTCTTTCATTGCTAGGTATCAGGGGAGAGAGACTTCTGGCTGTTTATCTGTAATTACGGACTCTTATGTCTGGCCCTTCCCATTAGTGGTTTCTTTCCAGTATTTGTAGCCCATGATGCTTATAATCACAAACAAAGGCCATGAGAGCCACAGGAAAAGCCACTGGAAGCCACTGAGGACAATGCCTGATGTTCGGTAATTACCCAAGCCTCAGGAGGCCGTGTGGCTGGGCCCCCTCGCTGCTCAGGGAGGAGGACAGGGAGAAACCAGGAAAACAATACAGAATGGGGAGGGAGTTGCAGGCAGTGGAAATACATTCCAGTCTGCTCAGGACACAATGCAGAATTATTCTGCAGTGAGTTCTTTTCTTAATACTTAAGGAAAAATAAAGGTAATGCTGGGAACAGGTGGCAGGAAGAGACTCCTGGGGAGGTAAGAACCTGCCTTTCTAAGGGTGTCTCAGCAATGTTTTGTTCATTGATAACGGGGATTGGGATGCAGAGCTTGGGGAGCCCGGAAGATTAGGGATGGAATTGTTCTAGACCCCTCTGTGTGGTCTGTCTCCTCCCCGGGGCCCCCGGAGAAGCAGATCTAACTCCCTTCAGGGAAACTGAACTGGAATTATGGACGTGACCATGGGGTTTGCTGTGAAGGAGGAATCCACAACAGAGAACATGTGGGCTCTCAGGGGCCCTGTGAGCACCGGCCTGGCCCCGGAGGAGGCGTGAGGAGCAGAGTGCTGGACTGCCTGTCCCATGACCCCAGCAAGAAGGGTAATCGTGGAGCTGATGACCTCTTGTGACCTGCGGTCTGCCTTGTACCCCATGGGCCACTGCAACACTCCCCCAGGTGTCCCACACCCACTGTCCTGTGGTCACCCTGTCTTGACAGCCTGGACTTTTGCCATTATTTCCAGGAGAACGGTCCAGGAATAATGAGAATAAAAACAATAACGTCTCAGATTCTCAGAGCACTTACTGTGTTGCCTGGCCCGGGCTAATCACTGCATCCACACTACCTCATTTCACCTTCACAGTGACCTCGCGATTTACATTCTAACATCATGGTTAGTAACTGAAGCAGCCCAGAGAACTGCGGCCTTGCCCCGGGAAATCCCCAGTCTCTGGACCCTCCACCCGTATAAGCAATTTCCTTTAAATGCATTTAAAATTACAAAAAATGTTCTCACTTGGAAACTTTATTTCCACTGGGGCACAGAACTAGGATATAATTTAAAGTACAACATTCCTTTTGTTACTTGTAACAAATTTGCTGAGTCTCTGCCTAACAGAGACAAATGCTGGAAAATGTGAAATGAGAGCAATCTAAAAGAAAAGAGAGAATGTAACTCTTTCCACCAGTAAATTTTTCAAAAAGATAATCCTACCACTCAGAGTCTTTAGAAAATCTCAAGTACGCATACAGCCCCCACTAAGTGCGGGGCACTGCTCTAAATACTCTGCTTCTGTAACAGCTCATGGGGAAAGTACTGTCACTACTGTCATTTTGCAGATGAAAAAGTGAAGCACAGAGGTTATGTAATTTGCCCAAGGTCACGGCTAGTCCTTGGCAGAGCTGGATACTAACCTCTCAAGACATAGACTATACTAGGCTATCCTGGCCCTCTTTTCACGGTAAATAGCTGTCTAGTATGAATTACTTTGTGACTTGGTAAAGGAAAAACATAGCTCAAAACAGCGTGGCGATGCCCTCCTGAGTCCCTGGACCAAGCCTCCCCACCCCCACCCCATGGCCACGCACTCTACCTCAAAGCCCAGACCCTGGCCCCCAGACCCTGGACTGTCTCAAAATTGCCAGGTTAGTCAAAGCCACGCCTACATCCTCAAAGCTATTTTTCTAGCACTTTGACTCCTTTTCCCAGCAGCCATTCTGTCCGTGTTGACCCAGGTCATGGAGAGGCTGGGAGGGACAGAATCTTATCAAACAGAATCTGAGGCTCAACAGACCAATGGCTTTTTAAAGAGGTGCTTCTCAACTCGAATGCTTCTCTGATGGGTAGGAATGCAGACAACGTGCCAAAGAGAATAAAGAATTCCGTGTCGTGCAAGGGACATAGTTTTTAAGCATACATTTTTTTAATGAGATAATTCACATACCAAGAAGTTGTACAACCATCATTAATAGCCAATTCCAGAACACTTTCATCACTCCAAAAAAATCCTCATATCCATTAATAGCAATTTCCCATTTCTCCCCCCCGCCCCCCCCACACACATCCCACCGGCAACCGCTGATCTGCTTTCTGCCTCCATAGATTTGCCTCTTCTGGACATTTCGTGTAAATGGAATCACAGTACGTGGTCTTTTGTCACTGGCTTCTTTCACTTAGCAGCAGATTTTCAAGACTCCTCCACGTTTAGCATGTATCGGCTCTCCATTCCTGCTATGGCCAAGTGATATTTCACTGTGCGAAGAGGCCGCCCCTGTGCATACATCCATCAGCTGATGGACGTGAGGATCATCCGTGTTTTGTCTGTTGTGAATAATGCTGCCATGGACACTCATCGGCAAGTTTTTGTGCAGACATAATACAGTCATTTCTCTTGGGGACGCAGGACGTCCCCTTCATCAGCGGTCTCAGTTACCCACAGTTAGCCACACCCCAGAAGCGGATGACCCTCCTTCTGACCTACTGTGAGGTCAGCAGTAGCCTAATACTTTATCACAGTGCCTACGTCATTCACGTCATACACCGCATCGTGTGGCACATTCGCATCTCACATCATCCCAAGAAGAAGAGTACATGGTACGGTGAGATATTCAGAGGGAGAGACCACAGTCACACCATCTTCGTTACAGTATACTGTTAGAATCGTTCTATTTCATTATCTGTTTTTGTTGTTCACCTCTTACTGCGCCTGGTTTATTACAAACATTACCACAGGTATGTACATATATAAGAAACAGAGCATACATAGCGTTTGGGACTCTCCACGGTTTCAGGCATCCACTGGGGGTCTTGGGATGTACCCCTCACAGACAAGGGAGGCTACTGATGGCTTAGGAGTGGAATTGGATGTGGAAATGGGATGTAGTATTTAAAATGGGAAATTTAGAAGAACCCAGAAAGTTACAGAGTCTAGATGACTGCCGGCAGTTGTCCCACTACGTACTCTGTGTGACTTCAAGCAAATCAAGTGACCTCTCTGAATTTCCAGTTTTTTGTTTGTTTTGATGTGAAATTTCTTCGATGAAAACCATTTTCCCCTTAGTTGTGTAGATTAACCGTTTGAGTCTGTGAAAGTGTGTATACCTGGTGTGAGGCTCATAAGCATTCATCACCACACCCTTGTCAGGGAGGGCAGCCATTTACGGGGACATGCTGGGAACACCACCCCTGCCACCATCAGCCCCAGCGAATCCTTTGCCTCCCCAGCCAGGGGCCCCGCTAAAAATGATCTCATGAGAGGCTCTGGCTGGGATGGTGCCTTAATAAGTTAGCTTCAGAGGTGTCTAGGAGAAGAAGGAAATCTTTTAGGTGAGGATTTCAAACATAGTTATAAGCCAGAGTGGGTGATATTTTTCCCCAGGGCCCTTCCTAAAGCCCCTTATATTACACTATTTAGCTAACTGTGCTTAGAATGCATCTGGATGAATACATTATCTTGCCCAAGAAAACGCTTCTCCCGGTGGAAATGTCCCTTAGAGCCACTCACTGATGTGTGGATGAGGCTATCGTCCTCGTCCTACTGACCAAAACGCTAGCTAACTTGACCCCCAATATGTTTACTTACACATCTGTGCATCCGTCAACCGAACTAATACAATGAGACCTTTAGACGGGAAAAACAATGTGTCCCTGCCAACTAGATTTTTCAGAAAAAAAATAAAATTTCCAATGGAACTAGAGCAAATAACATTTCAATCTAAGACCTGTTGATCGGAGCAAGGCACCGAGGACTCACAATGACCAACACTGATGAGGCTCTGCCCCCTGGAGCTCAGTCCAGCAGGTGCATGGCCTTGGCGTAAGTTTATATGCTCGTGTGCTACACGCACGCTGCATGTGATCAGACAGCCCAGGGCTCCCTGCTGCTCTCTGGCCCTGAACCTCCCTTCAATGAGTCATCCTGCTGTGGACTTTCTGGCCATGTCCTTTCAAATATGCCTGCCTGTGTCGCTTACCTCATGGCCCTGCTTCCATTACTAGGTTCTAGTTACAGCTAAGTATTCTGATAAACCTACGTGGTAGTTAAACCTATGGGAAGCAGGACACAGATGCCCAGGACTGAATTCCAGCTCTACTGTTGACTGGTTGTGTGGGCTCTCTGAGCTCGATTTTCTCCTTGGTAAATGGGATAATACTCATACCTACTGCAAAGGGTTATTATCTACCTTTATGGTAAAGATGAAATGAGACTATATAACCCACCAAGAACGTGCCCGCACGAAGATTAAGTGATTGATAAATATTAGCAGACATTATCACTCTCCTTATTAATGCGTTCATGGCTCCTGTTGTCCCTGCCCTCCCAAGCGACTATATGCAGTTTAATGGAGGTCTACTTCATATTCAAACCTTTGTCTCGCCGAGTGCTCATGGCTGAAAGCCAGCTCCAGTGTCAGATTGGTGGGGGAGATTTGGAGACAGGTGTGCGGCTCGGCGCTGGTCAGGAGCAGGTGTGGACGTGTGTGCTCTATCTATGATACCCTTTGAGGGTCTTTGCAAATGTTACCTGCCTTCCCCTAAAGGCCCATTCTGCCTTTCTCTAAAGCTGGTCCTGCTCACGATTTTGTTTGCACCAACAAACATGTTTACTGCTTTCAGCACTGTCCTGATCCAAAACTTACGATGTTTACGGTATAGCTTGAAATCCTTAACCCCTGAGTGATCTGGTCCACCACTCTGCAATCTTACCCATATTTCTCCCATTTCAGCTCCAAACAGCCTCACTCATCAACTGACCTCGCAAACACCCTCTGCTTTCCGGCCTCGCTGCCTTTGCTAACGTTACTCCCTCCACCAAACATGCCTTTCCCTCACCCCATCTGCACCATCCACTCCATTGTCGGCCCAGCTCAAAGGCCACTCGTTCAGAAGTTCTATCAGATCTGCATTGCTGCTTCCACCAGTCCTCACTCCATTTCCTCTCTGCGTTCCCAGAGCATTCATAGCACTCTAAAACATTCTCTATGTTATGATTACCTGAATTCATGTCTTATTGCTTATATATAACAATGAGGGACCATAACTTTATTATTATAACATTGTCTTTCGTATTGTAGTATCCCACTAGGGACTCCCATACAGTAGGTATTTAAAGTTTGTTGAGTTGAATAATTTGCACCCTCAAGACAATTGAGTTTCAGCATGAACTCCTTAAATAACCAGCAGCACCATGATGCACACTTATATCACTAAGAACTCCTGTTCGTCCTGCATCCTATCGCTCAGCGACAGCTCCGTGTCAGCAGGCCACTCCGGCTGAGGGCCGGCTATGTCAACTTGCACACATTCTTAACTTCACTGGGCTTCGGTCTCCTCACCGCTAACACGAGACAATAGAAGTACCAACTCAAAGGGCTACTAAGAGGAGAAAATGAGTTAGTCCGTATACGCCCCTAGGAAAGTGCCCGGCACCCAGGAAGTGCTCATGAAATATCAGCAGTTACTCACCTGAAGGCCAATTTCCGTCTGGCTCTCTCCTTGGAGAAGTCTGGAAAATGACCACGGGGATGCTGTCGTTACTGACTCTCACCAGTAGGAGGCACCCAACCTCCAGGGCAGAGAGGACTTCCCTTCCCTCCATATCCGGAGCCCCCCCGCCCCCCAATAAAGAATTCCGTTTGAGCTGGGAGCAGAGGGTGTTTCTAAACATCAGGAAACCTCAGGTTTTAAAGGTCACCGCAAAGCCCTCTGCAAGAAGTTACACAGGAGGACAGTCGGCAAGTTCCCTGTGCCTCCTTCTCTATATACCACCCATTTGGAAAAGGCAAAGGTGCCACAGTGTAGATGGGAGAACAGAAGGGCAGGACCAGGGACACGTGAGGAAGGAAGCTGGGTTTGTAGCTGGCGGCGCACATGTTGATTTCAATGCCATGGTTTCTTCCAGGATTAGCTGAAATGCATCCACTCAGCCTTGCCCGTGTGGCCCCCTCCTGAACATGGGGTATGGTCCACATGAAATCACCTTCCTTTCAGTTTGTTCCTCCTTTCCTCCTCCAGCCGGGTCATTAATCTATTCCCTGGACCTGAGCACGATGGGGACACTGGCCCCAATCCTCCTGGTACTTCTAGGTCGAGCTCATAATCTACCTCTTCCAGGAAGCCTTCCCTGATCTGTCTAATCCAACAAACTCCTCTGCTGAGCATCTCTCACTGGCCATTCCACAGTCAGGCACTGTCTCCAATGTTGCCTGTCCGGTACTTATTTTTTATGTGGCTTCCAGGAGACAGGGACACACCTTCTGTCCCCCATGGAGGAGTCAGTGCAGGGTCCTACATGGATCTCAGGAGATACCGATCATGGAATGACCAGAGAAGGGCCAGGAGCTTTGTAGGTATGCAAGAATGAATGCATGGCTCCTTAATCTCCACCACAGACACAGAAATCCCCACTTGAAATGTGACTTTGCCTATGGGTGTGACGTGAAGAGCCATTTTCTCCAGTGCTATGATCGAAATATGACAAGCACGAGCTCTTACAGTCATGTGTCCTGTAGGAGGTATGTGCTGTCTGGGCCTCGGGTGCCTTCCACTCTCTCGACAGTGTGAGTTACATTTCTCCACTGTGGTTGACTTGACTTACTTAGTATTCTGTGAGATTGTTGGCCACCCACTCTGCATCTGGGAAAATAGAGGTGCTCCCGGCCCTTGGGCAATTTGCAGGGGAGCCTGGCCAAATTGCTGAAGCTTTGCGTGGAATGTCAGTCTCCCTATCTGGAAAATGGGCATGGCCTGTGTGTTCTCCTGCTTTCCCTTGCTCCCATCAGGAATCTGATACTAGTTTAAGTCCGTTTCCTATGCCTTGTCTCTTATGAAATGAAATACTTGGTTTTCTTCTGAAAGGCAAGGAACACATCGGAACCCAGCTGGGAGGGTTCAGGGCAGGGTGGGGTGAAGGTGACTGTTCCTTTCTTTGCCCTCCACATATTCCGACTACTACTCTTTAAAAGTTAAAGCATTATTGTCTCAGAAATAGCATTTGCGTGAATCTATATCTCTTAACACCTGCTAAGCTGTTGACCTGACTTGAATGTGTCTTAGCTGCGTCCCCCATCAGATAACATGTCCCAAGGCAGGGACCATGCCCTCTTATTCTGTTTTCTACCGCCCAGAACCTACCGGCACTGGGCCAGGTATTTTTTAAGGGCAAGAAGCTGTCAGATAAAGAGACGAGGTGAGTGATGGCATTGCCTGGAACCCTTCTGCCTGGAACACACAGGGCATGCCCATTTTCCAGATAGGGAGACTGACACTCCACGCAAAGCTTCAGCAATTTGGCCAGGCTCCCGTGGCAAGTCAGAGGAGGTGACACTGCTCCAGCCCAAGCCTCCTGGTTCTCAGGCATCCCCATATCCCTGTTCCCCTCCAATTCACTCTGCATGCCAGCCCAGGGCGCACGGTGCAAGGTATTCAGGCTCTCTGATGCCCCGCGGGACTCCCCACAGGATTAACTGTCGTGAAGCCAGGTTGAGAAAGGCTGAGATAGACACCTGGCAGGGGGCCGCCTGGACGGGGGCACCCAGGGCCCAGCCAGCCCCGGGCTAGTGCACAGCACCGACCCGCTCTTCCACAAACACCATCTGCTGGAAACCAAGCCAGCGTGATTCAACTGTCCGCAGCCCGGAAGCTCAGCCCATGCTTCAGGGGAGCTGTGAGAGTGAAGAAAAGGACGTGATCTCTATCTGGCCGATGACTCAGAGGGCTGGCCCACCGCAGAGGGTGCCGGCTGGCACAGCTGTGGCGTGGGAGTGTGTCTGGGTGTCCGTGTGTCCGGGCAGCGTGGGGGCTGCTGGCTTCCTCCAGACCCTGAGGGTCCAGTGTGGGTGGTTTCCCCAGCCCGCAGCCTCTCTGGGGGAGCCACCCTGCCCTCAGCTACTGCTTGGTCCTCTTGGAAAGGGCAGCGGGAGAGGAGGAACCCCAGAGCTGGACAACACCAGGAGGGGAAGCCGGACGTTCTCGGCTTTCAGAGCACTTTTTTGGCATCAACGGACCCACCCCTTTTCCCGTCATACAGAAACCTGATTTCAAGAATGGAATAAATCAGGTCGTTAGCCTGGAGGTATAAATAAATAAGAGCACCTTACTCTGCTCTCTGTCTTTAATCAGGGGCTGAGAAACGAGGAAAGCAAAGACTCTGTTAAGCAAGGCCGTGCCAAGGCGTCCCTGGGACACAGATGGGAACCTCAGGAGGAAGACGCTCCTTCTTCACTCCTAAAAACCAGGCTGGTTAGAGGCCACTTCCTGTGCCCTTTGTTCCTGGTTCAATCACAAGGGTTCTTCATGTACGTGGCCCATGGTGCTTGAGGGAGAGCTGGCCCAGCCCCCCGGCACATCCCTGCTGGGGACCTGTACTAGCAGCCCCATTCACCACCACCAGCCGTGATGAGAGAAAGCCTCTCTGAAGGCCTGATAGACCAGGGAAGCCAGTTTGGACTTCTTTCCAAGTCAATATGGCTGTGTATGAACTTTGTTCAAACCCAAAGCCCGATGTAAAGCCTGATGTACAGCCCGCCGCGCCTGCACTGTATGTCTGCTTTGTGAATGAGTAGTCTAAAAGACAGCCATCTTGTCCTTGACACAGGGATCAACGCTCCTACTCCCTCCATTCCTTTACAAAAACACTCATGATTGCTGCCCGTATGCTAATCTATAATCTCTTGGGCTTTTACAAGATATAAAAAGTAGGTAACCCTATAAAACCTGTTGATTCTTTGGAGCACTTTCTTCCCTGGGAAGTGCATGTTTCTGGGGCAGCTGTCTCAACTTAGGCTCGAATGAAACTCTTTTCTTAGGTCTAAAGGTTCTAAAAGGTGTGTCCATTTTGTGTCAACACCCACTTGCAGCCGAGCCTGGCCATCCACCTCTCTGGGCTCACATAGCTCCTGACTCCTCGTTTCCCCTGTAAGTTCACCTGAGGTCCCGTGGTCCTTTGTAACCTGCAGGGTCAACAAGACTGTGCACAATGGACAAGAACTAGGCCTTTTTCGGAACCAGATGACAAATATAGGAGTAGCCTCACTTGAGAAGACAGATCCCTGGGTGCCGGGAAGACACTCAGTCTCTCGGCTCTTGCACCTAGCTGCCCGCAGTCCTGGAACGGGCTGCTCTCCACTGGCCACCCAGAAACCAAGGCTCCGGATCATGGGGGACAGACCGGGAGAGGCCTGGAGAGCAAGCCCTGGCCTCTCCAGCCCCCCAGGGCTCCTCAGCCAGGGTAAGGACACTGATTTCACAACCCCTGATTTCACTTAGTGCAAAATGGCTCATTTTCTAGGCTAACTGCAGTTCAACCACTGGGATCTGCTAGGCGTCCAGGCCCTACCCCTTTAGACTGGGACAGTGGGACATACCGTCTACCCAGCCACCCTGGCCATTGACTATTGATCTAAGGCTTAGGACCTTGCTAGTGGTGCATTTACTCTGAATTGACGTGCTTCCAGGCAGCGTAGCAGTGCAGAAGATGACAAGGATTTAGCTTGGTTTTATAGGTTTTGTTGAGGAATAGACTTCATATTAATGACCTTGCCCTAACAGACGACAGAGCACTCAGCCTACCTGTTGGAACTTCAAAAACCGTCTCCCCTGAACAAGCTCATAATGGTCTTAGGGACCCCCTCTTGAGCTTCCCAATACGCCCTCTCTACACTGCTGCCCAACTGAGTTCAATCTGGTCATGTCGCTATTCTATCTAAACCCTTCCATTGTTTCCCGAGGCTCTTAGGATAAAAACCAGACCACTAATGGGACCTTGATACTTCACCAGACCTCCTCGTTTTACACTATGGCTCCTTGCCTTCCTTGTGCTCCAGCCAAACTGGCCTTCTCTTGGTTCCTCCATCCTGTAATCTAGCTCCCACCCCAGGGCCTTTGCATATGCTGTTCCCTCTGTCCCTGCTTTTCTACTCACCTTCACTTCTCCTCCTTCTTCAGAGTTCAGCTCAAGTGTCACTTCCTCACAGAAGCCCTCCCTGACCACCCAGACAGGGGCAGGTCCCTGTGCCTCATGCTTCCTGGCCTCTCACTTCTCCCCTGAAGCACCTACCTTAGTTGTGATGAGATCATGGTGCGGTCAGTTGTTTTTATCTGTGCCCCTCGGTAGAATATAAGCTTTACAAGGCAAGATGGTATCTACTTGCTCATCTCTGTAATCATCACTCCTTGTATTCAGTACCAAGGGACATAGTTATATAAACATCTGTTGAATGACTGAATAAGGGAATAGGATATACCATGTTACGAAACATCAGTGGATTTCCTATCAAAACTCATTCTGTACTACAAGAAAGGAGACATCCATGCAAGCTCCAAGCATGTTACCTTCATGCTGAGAAGGGCCTAGCTGTCACCTTGGACAGCTGTCAGCCTGCAGATGGTGGAGAAGCCAGGGACTTGCTTAAAGCCTCACTTCCTCTACGCTGCCCCACTGCCCCCATGGAAAAGCTGACCAGGTCCATTTGTGGGCCTTTGGGGTGAGTGGAAGGAGAACTGATAGTTTTTAAATAGAAGTGGTTCCCAATCTTCAAATCCAGAGGCACGTGAACTGTAGCATCATTGAGCAAGCCCTAGTCAGGGATTCAGGGATCTGACCAGCTGCACTGGGGGCGGGGGTGGTGGTGAGGGGAGCACCCTTGTCTCTGCTCTGCCAGTTGTCCGGGCACATGGCTAGCTTGATCCAACGGGTCATGCATGGAGGTGCGTGCCTCCTTGCTGTCTCCCCTACTCCAAAGGGAGCTTGTATTTCCTGAGAATAATGCTACTCCCCGCCAAGGACCAAAACGAGCCCACTCTGAGTCCGCAGCTCAGAAGTCTGCGGTTCCGCGGCTCCTCGGCACCTCAGATGGCACAAGAGCTTAGGGAAGGCATGGCCACCCGGCAGCGGGATGAAAACCCATGGCAGCAGACTGCTGCCAGGGACCCCGTGAGAACAGTGAGCTCCCCAAGCAGAGGCACCGCCTGCTGCTCTTCTCACTTCACCTCTGCTCTACGATCTCTCTCTCTCTCTCTCTGGGCACTTTCCACCACAGAGATGCACTATTCCAGAATATGCCTCAGCTTCGTCCCTGCTCCACTGCATCCCTGGGACAAGGCGTCAGGTTGCTCCCTGGGTCACCCAGGGGGTTCTGGCATCATGTGGGTACACTCCAAAAAGAACTGAAGAACAGGGAAAAAAAACCCCAACAAATCAAAACCCACTTCACAGGCAAAAAGTAGTCAATCTAAAGTGTTGTTTAAATTAAATCTTTTCTTTACTGAATTGGTCCCAAATGGATGAGCATCAGTATCCCCCTCCCAAAGGCTCTCACTCGCCCCAGGAGGAGCTGGGCAGAACAAAAGCTCAGAAGAGCTATAGTTGTTGGCATCTCCCAAAGGCCAGATGCTGCTGTCATTGCCACATTGCATCGTCTACCCTCCAAGCCACCTGAGGAAGTGGGTGCAATTATTATCCCAGTGTGACTCTGGGAGGTTGAGTAACTTGCCACACTGATCATGAGAACTGGGATCCCAGCTCAGATCTGGATGATGCTGGCCTCCAGTCTTACCCAAAACTCTCGGCAGGAAGTGGGGTTAGAGGAACCTACAACAGCATGGCCAAGCATCCTGGGAGAATGACCAAACTGAGGTCACTCCAGCCACGGATGGCATCTGGCAAAGCCAGCTCCGTGATTACACTGTGGTCTCTCTCCCACCCCCAGACCCCACGAAGCCCGCGTTCCAGGCTGCTGGGGACACAGAGAGCTCATGTCCTCCGAGGTGCACTTGCAGGAGTGTCCCTAACTCTTGCAGAAGGCCTGGCTGCTGCTTGCAGAGCCCACAGGCTCCCTGCAGAGTTCCTGCTTCTGCTTCCTGAATGTGAAAGCCCCGAGGTGGTAGACAAGTTGTTTCTGCTTCGACACATCTGCTGCACACATTGAAAAGGAAGCCACAGCAGTGGACGGCAGATAGGATTTTCCCTCGCTATTTGAGACTGTATCTGAGAATGAACATGGTACAGCTGGTATCCTGATGGGTGCCTTTGAGTCACAAATTTGATGTCAGGACTTTTGTTACAGGGTGGAGGAGAAATGGCAGAGCAGGAAAGGCCTGGGGGACCGGTGCAGACCTGACTCCAGGGTCCCTCGAGGCACCATCACCCGGAGGCGGGCTGGTACTCAGCAGGCTGTGCAGGCCACTGAGCTGGGCATGGTGTGATCAGGAGCCAAAGAGAAAAGGGAGGGAGGGCCGACAAAAGCCAGGAGCAGGGCAGAGCCTCATACTACTTTCAGGAGGCTTACTGGAGCATCGTTGAGCTGGGGCCTTAATTGTACTTAGTGAGCCTCAGTCACGGGTGTCTGCGCACAAGTACTGGGAGTTTAAAGGTGGCGGAAAATTCTCTGGGAAAGGGAATTCTCTGTCTTCAGTGGGCAGATGAAGACCTCTTTCCCCAGCTCTCCAAATATAAGGGAACCTTGACGGAAAGCCTAACTAATATACTTGGCCCTACAGAAGGGCCAGCATGCCCAGCAGGGACCACAGCGTCCCCACACAGTATTTGTTATCTGTACAGACCACTCGGGAAAAGACACCCGGACATCACAAGGAGAATGGGGTGTCAGCAGAAGCCGTTCGAGAGATGTGGTTGGAGACAGTATAAATTTATGGGCTGGGAACCAAAAATCTACATACCATGATTTTTACAATCAACTTTAGTGGTTAAAACTTCATATAAAGGTTTCAAAGAATATATGGACACTAATGATCTATCATAAGCTCTCCCCACAGTAGGGAAGGATGAGAAAAATTAAGAACGGGAATCTGGCTTATAGAATAGTGAAATGATGGTCAGTCTTGAGTAAGACTGCTGCGTGGTTAGCAATATTCAAGAAGGTAAGTGAAATGAAGGTGTGTCTGACTTCTAGTAACATAGAGGGATTTCATACCTTTGCCTGCATAGGAGCACCCGGCATTTTCAAGTGCATTATCTGTAATTGACAAATGATGTGACTCATGTGAACAAACTATTCTCCTTCCAAAGACATATAAAGAAACATGGTTACCTCGCCAACCATTCTTCGTTACCAGATGTTTAGTTTTAGGATATACAGTGTATCTGCAAAAAAGCACGGAAGCACAGAACACATCAAACCTATGCTGATGGGTCGGGTCATGGGACCAAGGCTCAAGACCTTAAATTTTGTATGAGCTTGACTATATCAAACAGAATTTACACATTCTCTTAGGAGGGGATTCAGTAGAGTGCTTTGCATACGGTGGGTCCTCAATAAGTAGCCGCATTTTCTGCTCTGTTTGTCATGGTGACCACACCATCAAAATGCAAATGATAATTTTCATATGACATTTAAGGAGTCCTGTGTGACTCAGGCTAACCACATTTTGAGAGCCTGACCCGATTTAGCTCAGAATTGGCTTCATGTCAGCTCTTAATAGCCTGGCTTCCAGCTGTCAATCAAACAGATCAACCGAGCACCTTCCGTGTACTTGGCACAGAGCTAGGCCCCAAGGGGCAAAGGTGGAGGCACCATGGCCCTGCTCTCCAAGGGCTCCCAACGCAGTGGGGGGTAGACAAGTGACCACAGGACAGCGAGATGGGTGTTAGAGCCAGAGCAAGGTGCTGAGAGGCTTGGAGCCGGGTGCCCAAGTTGCCCCAGGAAGTCAAGGAAGGCTTGAGCGTGGAGGTGAAATCTGCACTGGGATCTGACAGACAAGTAAGTGGGAGTTCGCCCCACTGGGTGGGGGCCACTGCAAGCAGAGTACAGGACCTCCCAGTGGGCAGTGCGCTGAACACCACTGGCATGTCTGTGGGGCAGCAGGATACGCTGCCTGATGTCATGAGCACAATGATTTCCTGTCTCCACAAACTGGGGATAACACAGAACACCTCCACTTTGGAGGTAGGATGCTATTTGTATATTCGTGAAATTCCTATAGAAGAGTGAATCTTAAACACTGGGGGCAGGGGAGGACATGGACCGCTTTGAGAATCTGATTTAAAGCAAAACCACATCACCCCCCCTGCCCCATGCAGCCATCCCGGAACGCTCCTGGAGACTGAAGTGCTTCCAAGCCAGCAGAACCCACCCGGACCTGCTGCTCCAGGCACAGGTGTACCTGGCCTGATCTCCCCGCCTCTGCCTTTTTGGGATCACCCAAGTCTCTCTGACCCAACACACCAAGAGAAGTGTTGGTGTGGTGAAACCGCCGGCAGCAGCCAGCCCGGCCCAGAGCAGCCCGCCCAGGACCGAGGAGTTCAGCCAGGGGTGGGGGCGGCATAGTCCTGCTTCCTGCGGCTCATACACTGTGGGCCTGTGGGCGGCTCTCCAGCTCTGCTCTGGCTGGGTGTTTTCCCTGAGCCCACAGTCAGCCCTTCAGCTAACACAGTCTACCAACAGAACATTCCATCCACGGCCTTCATGCAAGTGGGAGGCTCTCTAGATGATGATCTATGAAAAGATCAACAAAATAAACAAACGACCGACAAAGCCCAGGTTCACATGTAAGACTTGGAGTCTGGAGCCTCTACTGGGGTCATCCACCACTTCTGTTCCCCACCTGCGGGCCTCGGGTGCCCATCTGTAAGTAGGCCTGCCTGATTCACGAGGTAGACAAGAATTAAAACCAGGTGAGGTAATGTGGGTGAAAGTACTCTGAACTCTAAACCTTCTGAAAGGCCATGAATTACTATCGTAGAAATTACTGGAGCACTAATGATAACATTACAGGAAAAACAACTGGCCTTTTACTATAACCTCAAAACAAAATTTCGAGTTAAAAAAAAAAAAAGCAAGACACCCTGTAGAGAGAGAATAGTGTCTGCCATTTGTTATAAGGTATCAAAAATACTTGTATTTATTTATTCCACAATTATAGAAAGGAGAGGGAAGGAGAAGGATGCTCAGTCTAATTCCAGGTTGGATCAGATACTCCCAGAGCACTGGCTGGCACGCTTTTCCCCTCACCCCACTGCGTCTGCTCGAGAGCAGGGTCCAGGGTGGTTCCAGCTCCCCTGGGGTTCCACCAGCTGCTGCTTTTCCCCACTATCCCACGCTTCAAATTGGTTATGTGGGATAAGCTAGTAAAGGATGAGATAAATCAAGAGGACCTCAGTCGAAAGCAAATTAAGCAAGGCACATAAAATTCAAATGTGGTTCAACACATCTTCGAATGCTTCGTTCGTTTGCTGTTCCTCGTGCATTCTCCACAGGCACCCTGCTGGGGGTGTAGAAATGAATCTGTGATGCAACAGCAAAAACAGGCTGACGAGCAGGCAATAAGATGACAGAGGCTTGCAGAGATGCCGCCAGTCCACACTGCAAGCAGTGCCTGGTCATGGAGGGGGCGTCCCAGCAAACAGCAGGAGAGGGGTCAGGGCCAGCCGCACAGAGCCCTGAGAATTTCAGGCCACGGAATACTACAGGATTTTAAGCCTGAGAGTGGTTTAAGCATATGCATTTTTAAACATTCCCCCAAACAGTTATGCAGAGAATGGAGGGAGACCAAGAATTGAGGGTGTTGAGATCTTGGGCAAGGAAACTGACAGACATTATTGACGTAATGCAGGCAACATGCCACAAGAGCCTCAACTTCAGCAAGGTGACAAGGAGAAGGGTAGATGAGAAATACTTAGCAGGGAGAATTCGGACATTTGGAGAAAGACAAGTCCCAACCCCAGCTCTCAGCTCTGCTGTTTGCTAGCTGCGTGAGCTGCAGATTAAATAACCTCCCTGAGCCTCAGTTTCATCACCTGCAAAATGGGCTTAATGGTACAGGAGTGTAATGAGGATTAAAAAGAATGCGTAAAGAGATGAACCTGGCCCAGGGCAGGCACTCAAGAAAGGTCAGCCTCATTGAAGAAAATGGTAATTTGTGCCAAGGTTGGGGTCAAGCTTGAAAATAAATAGCAGGAACAAAGGGAAGCGCAGAGAAGAGCCACAGTGGAACCCTAGTGTTGGGCAAGAAGGCTGCCTGAAGGACTTCAGGAGGAACTCACATTAAAACATGTGTCTGGAGAGAGAGCTATGTGCCCCGTGACTCCCCGCAGAGTGACTCCAAATGCAGGTGACCCCAGGTCACGGGGTCCAGAGGATCTGCTTCTCTGCTGCCTCCAAACCCCAGCCCCTAGGAGAGCTTAGGCTTGCTACTGCTCAAGTCAGTTCAACAGTACTTCTTCCCTTCTGTTCCCTTTTGCAAAGCCACTAGTAACTCAGAGACCGCCCCCCCCCCCAATACTTCACTGTCCTCACTCCCTTTCTGCCAAACCCACAGACAGATGGAAGGGGTTCCCACTGAGGAAGTGAATGAGAGTTAAGTATTTCCTGGCTCCCTTCCAGTAAATCGCACGTGTGAGCCTGTTGACCACACTCTCCCCTCCCCTGGTCAAGTGTGTTCTGGCCAGGAGCTGACTCAGGACTCTCGGGCGTGCTGGGTACCCCAGCTCCTTACCCACGTCAGGTGCTGGAGGAGCAGAGCACGGGCGGCCAGCACTTTCACTGTGGGAAGCCACCATCCGGCTCTCCACTGGAAATTTACCACCCGTGGAAAGATAAAGGGCAAGGTTATTTCCCTTCACCAGGTATTTGCTACATCACTCGTTTCCTATTTCAGTGCGTTCAAAAAATTTCCCCTAGGCTGTGAGCGCAGAGGCCCTTATGTTGTGAAATATGGTTAGCTCAAGGTTGCTTTTTTCTCATGATGTCACTAAAAAAGGGGGGGAAGAGGAGCAGTTAGGGGGAATAACAATGAAAGGAGAAGGAGAAAGAAAAGAGTGTCTCCACGGAAATTAAATGTGAAAGGGCACTGGCTGAGCCAAATTCTAAAGAAAGAAACTTTACCTACTTCCTTTTAATGGTCCTGTTATCTGTGTGTCCATTGTTTTTTTTAAAGCTCAATTATCTGACAGATTTAGATCTGTTACTCTCGATATGGTTTGCAACATACTAAAAATACTCAAATATTTTGCCCAAATTGCCAGAGACTCTGTATCATCTGGATGTTTTCCTGTGCTCTAAATCTGCAGGTGACTAGGAGGAAGTGGGCCAGAGGTCAGAGCATTATGCTTAAATAAATAAATTTAAATAATACTTAAATACATGCTTAGAAATAGTTGACAGAATTTTGGCTTACTGGCTCTTTAAATAATTGGCAGTAACACTGGGCTCACTTCCTCACCCCTTCATTTTCCCTGCCTGGCCTCCCAGGCATTTGAAAGCACAACCTCCGGGTTAGGCAGTGAGGCAGGCTCTGATGGGTGTAACCAGACAGACAAAGTTGTGCTCCATACTAGTGAGTTATTATCCCTCAAATATATACACATCATCAGCCACTTTTCCCAATAAACTCAGAGAAAACCAAAGATATTTATAGACAGAGGAGGGGGCTCTAGTTCCCAGCTCCTAGGGTTTGAGTCCCGGTCCCTCTATCCTGATCCCCTCCCTAAATAGTTTGTTAGCCATCACCAAGGGTTGAAAACCCCCTGCTTCACAATCCCGGGCTTCACTGCGGGCATATCATTTCTAGACACCAGCTCACCCTGAAAGGAAGCAGAGGCAGTGGGAGGTGTGTGGTGGGTGGGAAGGTCAGGGAACAGAGTGATTCTAACTAGTGGCACCTTTTCATCGGGGAGCTCAATCCAAGACTCAGGCCACAACACAGATTCCCAGAAAATACTGAATAAATGACATTTTTTGTATTTGCTTTAAATAACAGAAATGGGGTCCTTAAGCCCCAGCACAGCATTATTCAAACATCACGTTTGAATTAAACAGAAGATTCTGTGAGTAAAATATTTACTTTCCAGAGTTAGTACTGTTGTCTTTAGAATAGAAGGAGGTAGAGGCGAGCAGGGGTCGAAGTCACCAGACAAGAAGGCTAAGCAGGTGGCCATCCGCATGGTGTAATTTCAGAGCTGCCGAGAAGGGTCACCTGCCTTTCCTTCCCTCCTTACACACATGTATGTCTATCACACATACACTTGCACACACGCCCGCTGAGGTCATCCATCTCTGTCAGAAACGGGGTAAATGACCAGGACGTGAACAAACTGTGAAGCAGCAACAGGAACTAAGCGTCACAAGGAGACTATGCTGGGGTCAAGTCACGAATGATGAGGTTTGCTCTGCACCGCTGCTAAATCACCATCTGGAAGGAAACCATTCAATTAGAGTTCTTTGTTTCAAGTTTGCAGCAGACTAAACCTGACCTTCTCAACCTTTAGGGAAAAATTTTCCTAAGTAAACGAATTAAGCCAGAGCTTCCCACCCATGCGTCACAATGAGTTATGTCACCACACTGCTCCCCTCCACTTCGGGGGAGGCCGCACGCGGTCTGGGTGGGCCGGCCTCCCTGCCTCTGCTCACCGGCTGGTGGGACATACAGTTACCGTGTGTTGGGGTGCGATGGCATGAAAAAGTTTGGGAATCATTGCCTGAGGTTTAAACTCTCATAGGAATCCTTAACATGTACAGTACAAGCGGGTACCAGCTGTTCACTGAAGCAGAGCCAAACAATCGTTCAACCCAATTTACTGTGCTTGGTTGTAAATCCATATTTTAAAGTTCAGGTTTTAGAAAAGCAATCTGTCTTTCACCTCTTTGCTGTTTCCTCTGCTAATCCCCCCTCCCCCCAGTGAAGCCAAAGTAGGGGGGACTTGTGTTGAAAGGAGGCTCCTCACATACTCCCTGCCAATCAATCTGTCAGGCTTCCCTCCCACCGATTCCTACCCTCCTCCCAGGAAAACCCTGGTGTTCCCAGAGACCCTCTCACAGCTGGAGCTGCCCAGCCAGCAGGTGAGCCCATCCCCCAGGGCCCCAAGGTGCTGACACAGAGCCCTGAGACCCACAAGAGGCCCCACCTCCTCTTCAAGGAAGTGCTGGGCATCACAGAGCAGAGGTAAGTGGAAAGACCATCACTCTATTCCTCTTGGTTCAAAGTCAGCTCCTGCCAGGTCTGCAGGGCCTCACAGCACCACACAGAGCTGCCCTTCCCCCAGCAAGGGAGGTCGAGAGGCTGCGTCCCTCAGGCAACATCACATACCCGGTGGGGAGAAAACGACACAAGTGGTGCATAGAAAATCCATCATTTACAAAGAAATCCTATGTGAACTTGAACTTTCGGGTTGCTTACAGGTGTATAGTGTATTCTCAGCAATAAATCTGAACTCAGAAATTTAGAAACTCATTAGTTAACATTAATTACCACGATAATCATTTTTCTCTTTGGGAAAATATGCAATTTTACTTTTTCAATATTTGCATTAGATTAGGGGAGGCTATGTCAACAGCAATGCAATATTAATTTTCTTGCCCGTAGGACAGGTGTATACTTGCTGCGTCTCCTCTTGATTTCTCTCCCACTTCCCAGAACACACATGTGCGTGTATATATGTGTGTAAAATGCATAGGTGTTCAGTATACTTATCCGATCTAATCCATCATGGTTCTCTGAAACAGGAGTTCCCACCCAACAGATCTTTACCACTCTCCAAGCAGTTACTAGTTAAGCTCATTGGTGGGGCCCAAACAATGCCTTACTCCCAGGAACCCAGGTTGTTAACTCACCCCCCCCCCCAGAAGGTTCAGCCTTCAGAGAAAATACCCTTCCCCAGGTGGCTGCCTTGAACTGCTCTGGGCAGAGAGGGAGGGAGAAAGACCTAGTGGCCTCAGTCCCACTCCTCACTTTGCACCCTCTCCCTCCTCCATTCCCCCCTTACAATTGTGATATGTTAGCCCCACCCAAACTCAACATGGAAACAAGGGTCACCCACCAACTAGGTAACTCCTGCATCTCTTCTGGGAAGGCGAGAGGGGAGGGGGGCGCAAAGGCTGGTGGCATGTTAAGAATACCCAGCTGTGCAAGCAGCAGAGTGGGGAAGATGACCATGGGGCCAACCCAGTGGGCGGCACCCCGGCCCTCATCTCTCCCTGCCTGGCACTCCTCGCCCCTTGCTTTGGGGGATTCTGCTCCTCTTCTGGAAGATCAGGAAGCTTAAAGGAAATGAAAAGCATCCTCTCCTCCTCCGAAGGAGGGCCCCTGGCCTCAGGCCGTTTCCAAGGCTGCAGCTTGAAGAAGGAGCGGTGGCAGGAGCCACCTGGCAGGCCACCAGCAGACTTTGGGCGCAAAAGAATATTCTGAGCCTGAGTGAGAGATACAGTGCCCCTAGGAACACACGGGGAACCAGGGAGTGTGAGCCCCCGACCACTAGCACAAACAAACCCAGGCTGCAATTAGAATCTCAGGGCAATGACTATATGGAAGAAGGTCACCTTGGGGGCTGGTCAGGGTTTGTCCTCTGGAAGTGAGCCTGCCCACCAGCTGTTGAGTCCTTTATTGCCACGACACAATCCAGGCAGCACTAGACTAGAGCCAATCACAGAGCACGGATGCCTGGGGAACACCCACCCTCGCTGCGCACTTTCAGGACTGAGCAGAAGGTCACAGAGATCGGCTCGCTTAATCATCACACCCATTTCACAGATGAGGGAGGTGAAGCTCACAGAGGGTTACTGCTTGCCCAGGTTCTCCAAGTGGAAGTAGCAGAAGCAGGCCTTAAATTTGCATCCTATTCTCCAAGTGCACCACTCCGCCAAGCGCCCCCCACCCAGGGTCCTGGAGGGATCAGACTCGAGCCACACTCCCCAGTGGCCTGTGCACATCACAGAGGCTTCTGTGTGGTTTTTAGAAACAGACACGCACAGGGAATGTCTGACAGCCTTCCAGAAACCACACTGACAGAGAAAAGCCATGGGGTGGAAGCGGGATACAGACGTTAGGCTTGTGGGATTCCTAGGGGAAACAGTGCCCCCCCCCCAGGGAAAGCTCCGATGTCCAGGGTCAGCAGCAGGGTCTTCACACAAAGCATGGCCTAGGGGCGTGGGAAAGACATGGGTGGCCGCTGCATCAATGGAGGAAAGGACCTATTTTGCATGGATAATGATGACTGTAGCCACACTGGGAGGGGGGAGGCTGCAGCATTGTGCTTCTGTTTTATAGCAAGAAAAGCATTTGAGAATTTTTTATACTTTCATTTTATTTCCCTTGAAAAGTTCTATTTTAAGCTCTGGGGGGAAATGTGCCACATTTTAAAGAGCTGCTCACACCTACCCACCATGATTATTTTTTCTAGATGCTTAGAGATTTCAAAGAATTCAAAACATCTGGCATCCTCCCCCCGTATCCCTCCCAGCCAGGGATGTGTTGTTTTCGGAGCCCTGAGAAATCCCCCCGCAGTCACAAACAGCAGCGGGGAAATCCTCACCCTCTCTCAGTCTCAGCGCAGCGGATCCCGAGAAAGTGAAGCGGCCCCTCCAGGCTGGTGGCCGCTGGGCCGCTACGCAGGCGCGCGCTGAACCCCCCCCTCCCCCGGCCGGTGCCACGAGGACCAGGACCCCTCCTCCGCAAAACAAGCTCGTGCTCGCCGACAGTCTGGCAGTCTGGCAATCCGGCAATCTGGCAGTCCGGCGGGTAAGTGAAGGAAGGAATACAGGGTGCTGAGTCCGTCCATTCAGCTCTGAGAGCCTTTATCTGTTGCGAAGGACGGCCAGCTGCGAGCACACCGCCGCTCACCCAGGGGGCGCTGTGGGCCAGTTGGAGGCACACGCGATGCCCGCTGCCCCGAGACCTCGCCGGGACCAGCCACGTGGCCTTCACCTGGCTGCGGGACCGCAGCAAAGCCAGCCCTTAGTCCTGGGATTGAGCCTTCACACCGATGCTTTAAAAAAGATTTGAATGCAGGAATCCTTCTCCTCCACTTCCCCAAAGGAGAATCAGAGTGACAGCACTTTTGAAGAAGATACATTAGATGTCCACACACTTTCCGTGGCTCCAGGGCCTGGCCCTATGACCTACCTTCGGCCCCTCCCATGGATCTTGCTCCTCTGTGCCTCTGTCCCCGCTGCTCTGGCCACCTCGGAGGCTACCCTCCCTGTGGCTAGCTCCAACTCTTGCTTGGGGATGTGGCCCCATGCACAAACACACGCTCTAAAACTGAATCTCAGCTCTGCCATTTACTAGCCGTGACCAAAGTGCTATGTGCCTTGGTTTCCTAGTGTGTCAAATGAGAGTAAAAATGGGACCTAACTTCATAGGATGGCTTGGGATGCGGATGAAAGAATGACATGTAGGAGGTTAGAACAGGGCTGGCACATGTTATGTGTTCTCTATGAAGGAGTCCTTTTTGAAGGGCTTTCCAGGAAGGGTTCTGAGGCCCCACCCTCAGCCCAAAAAAGAGAAGAGCTCTCAATCTCCACCAGCCTAAAAGTTCATTGTTAATAATTTATTAGCTGATCAATACTGGCGTGCATTGAGGGTCTACTCTACCCAAGGCTTTTTTTTTTTTTTTAAGATTATTTATTTATTTATTTGACAGAGACAGCCAGTGAGAGAGGGAACACAAGCAGGGGGAGTGGGAGAGGAAGAAGCAGGCTCATAGCAGAGGAGCCTGATGTGGGGCTCGATCCCAGAACGCCGGGATCACGCCCTGAGCCGAAAGCAGACGCTTAACCGCAGTGCCACCCAGGCGCCCCTACCCAAGGCTTTCTGCTGCACCCTGGCGGAGCAAGACAGGGAGCCCAAGCTCTTCAAGGAGCTTATAACCTAGCAGGAAAGGTGGTTATTTCACCAGCCCCGATGGACAAAAGGAAAGGAATGATGACTAACTCTTTGGTTTATTTTAGTTTTTGTTGTTGGTTTGTTTGTTTTTTTTAATTCGGAGAGAGTGAAACTCCTGTGTGTTTGGGAAATGTACCCAATTTATCTAATTTAGTTTAGAGTAGAATGTTCTGTATGTTTTTAGGATGTACTTGGTACCATATTCAAATATGTATAATGAGGAGCTATTTTAAAGAAGTTTTATTCAATTTTTATAGGATTTGATATCTGATTTTTAAAGCATTATGGAGCTATGAGCCACATAGTTATGTGTTACTAGCATCAGTGAGTGAAGATCTATGATAGCCACAGAAATTTATTGGCAAGAACACACCATTTGCCTCCACAGCCAAAGGAAAAAATGCTTTCAGTTGCGTTTCACTATAAATAGTATGAAACACAAAGAAGTTAAGTGTATTTCATAACATGACCAGATGGTTTTGAAATCTCCTTTTACCCTTGAGGCAATAGCAGTTCACAGATAATAACTACCACCCCCAAGACTGGCTTATAAAATTTGCAGAACCCCGGGTGAAATGAAAATATGGGGTGCCTTGTTCAAAGAGCAGAATGTGAAACCAAGAATAAGTGCCTTCTGAGCGTGGGGACCCGTGTGACTGCACGTGTCATGTGTCCATGAGACTAGCCCAGCTGCCCCCTCTTATTGATTTCATGTATTTCTTTTAAAGATTTTATTTATTTATTTGACAGAGAGAGAGACAGCCAGTGAGAGAGGGAACACAAGCAGGGGGAGTGGGAGAGGAAGAAGCAGGCTCCCAGCAGAGCAGGGAGCCCAATGTGGGGCTCGATCCCAGCACCCTGGGATCACCCGCTGAGCCGAAGGCAGACGCTTAATGACTGAGCCACCCAGGTGCCCCTGATTTCATGTATTTTAACGTGAACATTAATGTATTAACATATTTAAGGAACTTTAAAGTTTAACATCTTTGCTTGACAAATTTACCAACATTTAACAACATTCCCTTTGCTTCACAAAAGATCTTATTTCTTTTCCAAAAATCATGTTTTAGAATAAAATAGATACATCTACAGCATTATTTTTTAAAAAAAAATAAGAGCTATATAAATGCATTTCTCTTTTTTTAAGAAAATAAGAGCTATATAAATGTTTTCTGTAAACTTAAATAAATGTAATTGTTTTAGGCTGAAAATGTGACTTCAGTGTGGATTTCACTATGTGCTGTCATTCACATGTTGACATGGCCCATCCTGCCTCTCACCTTACAAAGGCTACACTATCAAATAAGAGGACTGGGAAGAATTTAGATTGCCTATTTCTATTGACTAAAATAACAGATACCTATTTATTTCCCACACCATGCAAAAACTTACCCATCAAAACTTAACCAGAGCAGCACATTTGGAAAGAGAAATTTTAGGCCCCCCAACAAGAGCAAATCTGCTGAATCGTTTTTTTTTTAAAGATTTTCTTTATTTGAAAGAGAGAGAGAGAGCACAAGCAGGGGGGGCAGCAGAGGGAGAGGAGATGTAGGCTCCCCTCTGAGCAAGGAGCCCGATGTGGGGCTCGATCCCCAGGGATCATGACCCGAGCCGAAGGCAGATGCTTAACCGACTGAGCCACCCAGGCGCCCCAAACCTGCTGAGTACTGCAAACACAATAGTGTGTGCTTACTTTGTGCCAGGCACTGTTCAAAGCCCTTCCCCTGTAGTAACTCTATTAGTTCTCAAAAAAATTCCCTCTGTTAGGAAATAACATCCCATCACTTGTGCCATAATCTATTCTTTGAAACAAGTCAATAAGTCCAGCCATACTGGAAAGGAGAAAAATTAAGCTTCACATTTCGGGGGAACCAAGGGAATCATGAACATATTTCTGAAACCATCTCATTGACATACAGATTATATTTAAAACCAAATGAGACCAGATAAGGTCACCTATAGAGTGACTATGAAGAAAACAGTAAGGGAGACCAAAGAGTGAGCCCTCAGAGGCTTCAACATTAAAAGGTTAATTTTCTGTTTTCTAGATAGGCAAATGAGGCATGCCAGTTATGCAACTTCCCAAGGTCACCAAGCCAGCAAGGGGTGGAGCTGGACCCAGGACCTGGGCAGTCAGGTTTCAGAGCCTGTGTGCTTCATTACTGTGCTGCTCTGAAGGAAACCACCAAGGCTCAAGTTCAGCGAAGAAGCAGACTAATGGAAGTGTATAAACTGATATTTGCCATTTGGCCTGGTGTATAAGATCCATGAAAATTATTATTTCTTCTTGGGTTCTTGGCCTCAATGTTTCTCCCTGCAGATGATGGTGCTGGGTATACAACCATTCATTCATTTATTCAACAGATTTTTGTTGAGCATCTGTATATGTCAGGCACTATTCTAAGAACTTGGGATACAATAGACAAAGAATCCTGCTCTTATGGGGCTTATGGTCTAGCAAGGAGCAATAGAAAATAGAAAAGAAACATAATAAATGATCTAATGTGTTGGAAAGTGCAATGGGGGAAACATAGAATTGGGTAAAAGGAATTGGCAATTCAAAGGAAGAGGAGGGTCAGTTGCAATTGTGAATGGAATGGACAGTATAAGCCTCATTGCAAAAAGCAGTTTTGAGCAAACATACGAAGGAAATGAAAGAGTTAGCCAAGACATCAGGAGGAAGACCATTCCTGGCAGAAAACACAGCAAGAGCAAAGCCCTGAAGGCTGGAGTGTGCCTGGAATGGTGAAGGAGCAGCAAGGCGTCCAGTGGGGCAGGAGGGGAGGGGGCGAGGGTGGGAGGCTGAGATGCTGTCGGCAGGTAACAGGTGCCAGGTCAAGCAGGGCCTTGTGGGACCTTAGGAGGGCTCTGGCTCATCTCCTTTGGCCAAGGGAGATGGGAAGCCACTGACAAGACTGCAGCAGGGCAGGAATAGAATCTCACTTATGTGTTTTTGTGTTTGGGGTCTTGGTTTTTTTTTATGATTTATTCATTTATTTGAGAGAGAGAGAGAAAGAAAAAGAGAGAGAGACAGTGCGCATACATGGGGTTGAGGGGAGAGGGGCAGAGAGAGAGGGAGCGAAAGAATCTTAAGCCAACTCCCCAATGAGCATGGAGACTGATGTGGGGCTTGGTCCCATGACCCTGAGATCATGACCCAAACTGAATCCAAGAGTCAGATGCCCAAATGATTGAGCCACCCAGGTGCCCCTGATCTCACTTATGTTTTAAAGGAAGCACACTGGCTGCTTTGCTGCAAATAGCCTAGGTCAGAGGAGATGCCAAAGGCAGAAAGAAGGAGAACTGTTAGCAGATCACTGCAGTAATCCAGGTAAGGGACAATGGCAGCTCATCCCAGAGAATGTGCAGTCGATGCAGGTGCCTAGATTCTGAACAAACCTTGGAGATTAGGCCAATCTGCCAAATTTGAGGTGGAGTGTTAGAGAAAGAGAAACTTCTTAAAAAAATTTTATTTAAATTTTAGTTAACATACAGTGCAATATTGGTTTCAGGAGTAGAATTCAGCGATTCATCACTACATACAACACCCAGTGTTCATCACAACAAATGCCATCCTTCATGCCTACTATCCATCTGGCCCATCTCCCTCCCACCTCCCTCCATCACCCTTCAGTTTGTTCTCTATCATTAAGAGTCTCATATGTTTTGTTCCTCTCTCCCTTTCTCTCTCTCCCTCTTTTGGGAAAAAGAGAATTTTAAAAGGACTAAAACTTCTTGGGGTGAGCAGAAGGATGGAGTGGCCTTACACTGCAATGGGAAAGACTGGGATGGAGTAGGTTCTGGACATGTGAGACCAGCAGTCCAGTTTTGGACCTGTTGAGTTTGAGATGCTTGTTAGACATCTGGAAGAAAAAGTGGGGAGACAGACAGATACGGGAGTTGACTGCATTATCTGTTTCTAGGTAACAAATTACTCAAAATGTAGCAGCTTACAGCAACAATCATTTATTACCCCAAGGTGTCTGTGGGTCACAAGTCTGGGAGCCTCTTAGTTGGGTAGTTCTGGCTTAGAGACTGCAATCAAGGTGTTGGTGGGGCTGCAGTCTAATCTGAAGGCTAGTTTGGGGAAAGATCAGCTTCCAAGGTCACTTGCATAGCTGTTGGCAGACCTCAGAAGATCCACTTCCATGTTGACCCACATGGCTGTTGGTAGCCTTGGATCCTCACCACATGGGCTTCTCACAACATGGCATCTGGCTTACCTCAAGAGGAGTGATTCAAGAGACAGTGAGGAATTACTCAAAATGGAAGCTGAAGTCTTTTTAAAACCTAACCCTGGAAATGACCTTCAATTACTTCTGCCATAATCTATTCAGTCAAAGCCAATCAACAAATCCAGTTCACACTTAAGGCAGGTGAAATTAAGCTTCACCTTTTAAGGATAGATATACCAATGGATTCCTGCACATATTTTAAAAACCATCACATCTGCATGGCTTTAAATATACTCTGCACAGCTTATATTTAAAACCATAAGACCAGAATAGCTCACCAGAAGAGTAAGTGTGAAAAAAAAGAGAAGGGGACCAAGGACTGAGTTCCAGAAAGTTTCAACATTAAAAGTTGCGGAGAAGATGAAGAACCATCAAAAGAGATCAAGAATAAGAGATTTGTCAAGTAGGAAGAAAACCAAGAGAGAGTAATGTTTTAAAACTGAGTGGAAAAGGTGCATCAGGGAAGAGAGAGTGGTCTACCCTGTCAAATGTTTCCATTAGGCTGGACGACCATTTATTCTGGTTTGCCCAGGGCCATCCCAGCTTATTCTGGTTTTGTCCTGGTGTTGTTGCTAAAAGAGCCCCCTTCCCTCTGAAACACAGCCCAGTCTGATGATGAATTATAGGGACATCCCATACATAAATCAAGTGGTATGAGCATTGAGATTTGGGAATTGGATGAGGCAATGAAGAGGTCACTGGTAACCAGAGGGGGATCATCTAATTAGTGATTCACTGTGTATCAGCATCCTTTTCATTCAAAATACTTTTTCTATTAAAAGTTATTAAAGAGTTTATAAAATATTAGCTAATATTAGCATAAATACAGCATGCAATAACATACCAAATTGAAATAAGATTTTATAAATCACAAAGGCAATTAGTTCACTAAATTTTAACTCTTTTCAATCACTACTTGATGTAATCACAAATTACACTAAAGTTTGAGTACAGCTTTAATGCAAACTCTGGAATTAGCAATAAATTTATAAATTAGCAATCTGGAAAAAATTATGACTATCACAAAGCTACAGAACTGAAAGACTTTCTTGTTGTTGAAAGAATTTGACAAACTGGCAAAAAAAACATCTTCAATGTGATCCAAGTAGATAAAATAGAAACAGACATCCCAAGATTCCTATTTATTCATAATCATTCATGAAATGCTTTTCATTTGATAAAATGTATTTTTAAAAAAGCTCTAGTTACGGCTTGTCTCCAACTCCCATGGCTGCCCCTTTCCTCACCTTCCCGGCTGGCCACTCAGGAAGGGATGACCTCCAATGCACCCGTCTCCACTTAGCTTATGCCAAATTGGAATAATGTCTGTTGCTTCCTTGGTCCTTGCTATGGCCCAGGCACTATGTTATTGCTTTACAAATCTTAATACATTTCGTCACCTACAATGCTCCATGAAGTCATGTGGTTCCTGCGCCACACCTTGCATACTTGCTCAGGTCACAGAGTTGCAGTACCCCCTTGTCAAGTGAACAGTTACTTAGATGAATTCTTTTCCTTTGTTGAAAAATAAACTCTGGCTCATTTTTGGCACTATTAAGAAATGGAAAGCTGACATTAAGTTTCATTTTACTTATCTGGTCTTAAATAATGTTTTTCTTAGGGTCATCGGCTCCATTGAAAAAGAGATCTCCATCCATAGGAGCAGGCTAGTATCTTGATTGCTCAGGTGAACAACGGTGAGGTAGATGGTAGAAATGAAAATTTTTTTATAAAATCTAAGTATCTTTTATCTGAGTCATGTTCTCATTTTAACTATCAGAAACTATGAAATGATTGTATCCATGGCAGATCCTACCTTATAGGTATCAGCGCTCTAACTGTGGGGCTCTAGCTGAGGAATCAGCTAGGGGTCATGACCGCATGACCACTATAGGTGCAGTTGGGTGCCTTTCACAAGAGAGTGCCATGCTGGAAAATCGGACCCCTGGGAAAGGGCAGCTAGCAAGCCAGGGCATGACACAAAGGGTTGGGAACAGACCAAAACCCCAATAGTCACTGAGTGGTTGCTGTAATCTCTGAAGCCATTTGCCTAGCCCAGTACCTAATTTTATCTCTATATGATCCTATATATCACGTACTATATTAGTCTGCTAATGTCACAAAAACAACATGGAACAGATCATCTCAAAACACAGTAGCTTACAAAAACAAGCATTTACTTGCTCACACATTTGCAGGTCACCTAGCATTTGGCTGATCTGACTGGGCTCAGCTGGGCTTGGGCACCTACAACAGGGTAAGTTCAGGTGATCCCCAGTGTCTCGTATTCTTCTGGAACCTGCAAGACACTCAGGGCATGTGCTTTTAATGGTGATGGTGGAAGTGCGAGATGGCACACCCAGCCTCTCGAGCATGTTTCTTTTGGGTCTCACGTACACTAACATCCTCTTGTCCAAACAAGTCCAGTGGCTAAACCCAAGGTCAAGAGTCAAGATGTACACTCTGCCCACCAGGAGACCATGTCAGAGATGTGGACGTGTAATATTACTACAGGGGCATGAAGACCGGGACCAAGAACTAAGTCCAGCACAGGTGCTATCATTATATTCATCTTAAAGATGAGGACACCAGGAGGGGTTACAAGACTTGCCCAGAGTTAATGTTAAGCAGAGATGCTGACATTTGAACTGAAGCAGACCAGCTCCAGACCCCAAGCTCTGAAGGCAGGGTAGCTCAACAGGAATCAGGCAAAAGCTCCTGTGGGCCAGGAAAGACACATGAAAGGCCAGACACAGAGTGGGAAAAGGCCAGGGGAAGAAATAGGCCAGGATCAGCCTAAGAGGATCCGTGCCCATGCTAATCTCACATCTCCCCCAGATCCTTTATCCACAGGCTTGTAGAGCGTGCCTGCTCTTGGCTATAAATTGGCAAATTTGCACCCCCAAATAGAGAGGTTAAACCTAAAATCTTTTCAAAATTCCACCAGTTATCCAAATGTTTATTCTTTTCATATTTTTTTCTGTTGTTTCAAGTTGTCTGCAATGAGTAAAACAAAAGTACAACTTTAAATAAATATATAAAGTTTTAAACTGTAACTCTAGTATTTCTCCACTGTTTGAGAACTGGTTCATGGGAAGTTCTTCTGTTATGATTTGAATATGTTTAAATATATTTGTAGTTCACGGAATTCCAAAGGCTTTTCCCTTTACAATTATTAAGTTTTGAGAATTTTATTAGAACCTAAAAATCTACTCCATTTGCATGTCTAGGACAGGAACAGATTTCAAGTGCTTCAAACTATTTTCTATATATTGTAACCAATTTTGTATGCAGTAGGTAAAAATGTAATAAAATCGATATCACTTATTTTTTTAATTTTAATAACTACATTAAATAAGTGCTTATAATAAAAAAAGTAAGTTTAGTTCAGACTGATAAGGAGAGGTTTTTACTTTTAAAAATTTTAATATTTTGATTTTCTATTATACAAAATGATAATTTAGGCAATATTTCTTAAAATTTCAGTGAAATACAATCAGTCTTCTATCAATTGGTTTCTTTTTTAAAGATTTTATTTATTTATTTATTTATTTGAGAGAGAGAAAAAGCACAAGAGCGACGGGGGGGGGGGGTTAGAGGGAGAAGCAGACTCCCCACTGAGTGGGGGGGTGGGGGGACTTGATCCCAGGACCCTGATTCCAGGACCCTGAGACCATGACCTGAGCCAAAGGCAGATGCTTAACCACTTAACCGACTGAGCCACCCAGGCATCCCTACCAATCAGTTTCTTATTGCTGACCAAATCAAATTATAATAGGCTAACAGATTATGAAACAGTAATTCAAAGGAAATACCACTGAAGGAGAAACAACAATCTTGTTTTAACCCCAGAATAGACCAAGTTGTAATTACTTAATATATAGATGATGCAACATTGGTACTTTCATAGAAACAAAAAGAATTCTTAGGACTGATGTCATTGCACAATTGAGCTTTCCACCCTGGCTCCCTATGAAACTCATTTCTCTTCGGGTGCAGATAATTGTACACACAAATTTTAACTTTGTTCTCCAAAATCTTGAACTATAACTGTGATAAAACTTCCAACCATATTTTTTAAGTAAGTTTACTGTCTAAAAATGGGATCTCTTGTTGGACTATTAGATATGAAACTTTAAAACTAACCTATGGTATATATTTCACATCTTACATGCAATGATTAGAAAGTAAGAGAGAGTTACCTCAATCATTTAACTCAGAAATTTAGGAAAGTAAGATTAAAATGCACCTTGATGAGTAGAAAAAAGCAAAAAGAAAATTAAAAATTGGAAATAAAAGTTTTAGAATGTAAAAATAGAAATAAAAAAATACCTAGTTTGGATAGTAAACAAAATCATTAGAATATAGGAATAAACCTAAGAAAAATGTTTAAGACCTTTATAGAGAACGTTTTGATTAAATCTGAAATAAAAGAAGACTTCAGTAATGTAAGCTCTCCTGTATTCATGGATGGGGAGACTCAATGGTGAAGCTCCCTTTCTCCCCCAATAACTGTGTTATTGTTGTGCTGATCAAAATCCCCAGGGGATTTTTTTTTAACAAAACTGCTTCTTAAATTCAAAATGTGCAAAAACACCCAACACAAGTTTGTGAAGAAAAGCAAAGAAGGAAGACAGGCTCCACCATCTACCATCTACCAAAACAAAATATAAACCCATAGAAATTAGACAGATGTCTTCAGATAGCAGCAGTATGGATGATTGCTTTTTTCCTTGTATTTTAAAAGTCCCCCTCCTCTGAAAAGAAAATATACAGTTGGCCCCTGAATAATGCTGGTTTTGACCGCATGGGTCCACTTCTACACGGATTTTTCACAGTACGGTACTGTAAGTGTATTTTCTCTTTCTTAGGATTTTCTTAATGTTTTCTTTTCTCTAGCTTCCTTTATTGCAAGAATACAGTATACGGTACCTGTAACATACACCGTGCCGTGTATGTTAGTCAACGGTTTATGTTATTCGTAGAGTTTCCGGTCAACAGTAGGCTATTAGTAGTTACGTTTTGGGGGAGTCAGAAGTTTTATGTGGGTTTTTGGCTTCCTGGGGGTTGGTGCCCCTAACCCCTGGGTTGTCCTAAGGTCAGCTGTATAAAATAAACATATCTGGTTACTGCAGGAACAGAGTGGAGGTGGTAGAGGAACTGAGGGACACTTGAGGTGACCTTCACACACACTCAGAAACATCAGCACGGCTGACAGGTGGCCGCGCTGGGCTATGATTCCGCAAGCTGAGTATGCGACTCTCTATCTAGGCGCTAAGGTCACATTTCGGCAGGTTACTAGTAATGTTTGCAACATCACAGCCTGTACTGCCAGATGCGGGGACAGATGCCTGCATTTGCTATCAGTGGATCCCAGTTTCACACAAACAAAATCTTGCTAAATCATGTTGGTTGTAATACATGCAAATGCAATCCGCTTTACTAAGAAGCCAACACTTTTTAAATTTCGGTTTTTAATGTTCATCTGAATGTCAGAGACCTTTTTGTAAAGCACAGAACTAGTGCCGTAAAAGCGGGGTATTTTCGTTTCTGCCACTTTGCTGTGGAGCACCGAGCCCCCACTGGAGCACCGTCACTTTCCAGCCCAGCTCCAGAGACAGCGGGCTCATCATCCATAGCAATCTGCTTTATCTTCCTTTCTTGGGAGACAAGTGCTGACCAAGAGGTTACTGGGTTGTCTCCCTTAGTAGAGGCTCTCAGGTTTTGGGGTGGGCCAGTGGAGTTCTGAAGTCAATGTGACCTTTGGAGACACAGACACAGAGAGATAGTCTCAGTCCCTCTCCTGTTGCTTCTGAGCTCTGTGCCTACACCCACAGCCTGAAGCCATCGAGTTCCCTTGTACGTGTGAGTAAAGATCAATATTAGTGTGTCACACTCTTGCTGCTTCATTTAAAAACTAAAAGTGAGTAAATTTTTAAAGTAGTATGGGAGGGTATAAGTAATTCAAAATTCCTATAAGGTCTTTCTTTCTTTCTTTCTTTCTTTCTTTCTTTCTTTCTTTCTTTCTTTCTCTCTCTCCCCCCTTCCTTCCTTCCCTCCCTTCCTTCCTTCCCTCCTTTTTCTTTCTTCCCTTCTTTTTCTCTTTCCTTCTTTTTCTCTCTCTTTCTTTTTCTTTCTTTCTCTTTCTTTCTTTCTTTCTTTCTTTCTTTCTTTCTTTCTCTCTCCCTCCCTCCCTCCCTCCCTCCCTCCCTTTCTTTTCCCTTTCTTTTTCCTTCCTTCCTTCCTTCCTTCCTTCCTTCCTTCCTTCCTTCCTTCCTTGTCATGGATTCTCTTATTCCAGGTCTGTTTTTCACAGGAACTTCTAAATGTAAAGATGAGGGAAAGTTGATTAGGGGGTAGAAGTCCCAGTCACAGAGCATGGACCAGGAGAGGGGCTGGGGGCAGCACGGAGGGAAGCCCCTCTCCCCCTTCGTCTTCCTCTCCACTCCCTGTGGTGACTCTTAGGGGGCCCTGACAGTAATAAGGGTTAGGTTAAAAAAAAAAAAAAAAAAGACGACCCTTGAGATGATTTCTTCCCTTCAGCGAACACTATTGCACTAACTCAGAGCAAGGACAGAGGGAAAGAAAGGACTTTTCCTTTCCCAGAAGCTGTGTGTGCCCCTTTCTACAGAGGAGAAGCCCATGACCCATCATCCCCTGCCAGGCACTTTCTCACTAGTGGATGTGGGCAGCAAGTAGCCCAGGGTCAACAAAGGGACCACCTCCTGCCATGCCCAAGGTGCGACAGGCCCAGAACTGAGATGGAGTGGGCTGTGGGGGAGGGTTATGGGTTATTCTTAAGTTTCTTGACGTTTCCGTGTCTCTTGTCATGTGCTGTTAAAGCCCGACCTGAAATGGGCCCCACTGGCTGTCAGTTCCCTGCTGCAGAGAGCTTGGTCGGGTCTCTGTTTTGTTAACACAAAGAACACTGGCTGCCCCCCTCTGTGTCCCGAGAGGAGTCGAGTGAGGCACCTCTGCTGGGCCACAAAACCTTTTCTGTGCTTACCCGTGGCCCCAACACCACTGTACGTGAGTTTGGTTCTTGTGGATCGAGTGATACAGTATGAGCTAACATTTTCTTCTGTGTTATGTGCCAAGCACTGTACTAACATGTTTATATGTCTGTAATTTGATCCTCATAGTACCCCCATCACTGGTATTTTTACTCTCAATTTATAGATGGAGAAACCAGTATTTGGGTTACTTCCTCACTCGAATCACAGCTCGAGTAAGCAGTGAAGTTGGGATTTGAACCCGGTTTGCCCCTCACTGAGCCTATGGTTTGGACCCTACATGGGGTCTCATGGGTCTGTGCCCGGGTGTCAAGAGTTCATTTGGGCTAGACTTTTTTGATAGAGCTAGTGAACACTGCAAAACAAGGAAAACTCAAGGAAAAATCATAAAATAAACAATTGGTGCCAAGAGGCTATAACCCAGTTTTACCAAGGACTCCAACTAAAAGGGTCATCTGAATTTGCCTTCCTCTCCTCCTCCCTGGATAGCCACGTGTTCTCTGAAAGCGTCATTTGTGTCTTAGTGGTTCAGATGTCCTACAAGAGACTTTATCCTTACATGGTCCGGGGTTAATATTTCCTCACTGCAGGTCTCTGTTCAGTTTTACTAAGTGTCAAGTGTTTTCATTTTCCACAAACTCTGAGCCCCAGAATGCTGTTCTCTGTAACACAGGGAGACCCAGAGCAAAGCGAGGGAAGACCAAAGGGGAGGGTGATGCCACGTTTACTAGATGAATCCCATTGTGTCTCCAAAGACTTCCAACTTCCTCCAGGAGTTATCATTGGGGGGGGGGGCAGAGGTCCACTTTCAAATGAACGCCAGTGAGACAAATAACAGAAGTGAGCAAATGAAATATGGAAGCCTGAAACCCACTACCGTCCACTTAGATCATCCTGCCCAGAGAGCTCACTCAGGGGGTGTGTACATATAAGGTCAAGACAGAGGGTCCTCTCTAGTGAGGGGGTGAACAGTGTGGCCCAGACAGAAGCCAAAACTCCTTCCGTCCTTTCCTTCCCCCAAATCCATTCAGTGCCTGAGGCTGTGCACCTAACCCCTGCCTCACACCTTATGCCAGGCCCTCCTCTTCTCTTGTCCTGACAGTTGTCCTGCTCTCCCTTTCAGACCCTCCCTTGCTCTAAGACTCTGATTCTGTCAAGCAGCCCACCTCACCTCTCCCATCACTTCCAATTCTCAATGTCAAACACCAGCTCCAATATCACAAGCCTTCTGCGTGAGGTCCACCAACTTTGTACAACATCGAGAACGCTTTCCTCTCTGGTCTGACACACATCTCCCGCCCCCCCGCCCCTCCCCAACACGTGCACAGGAACACTCACAGCTTCCGAAACACCCTGTGCTCTCCCCTTTCTGGGCCTTCACCCCTGCTGACTCGTCCAGCACAAATTCCCTTGTCCCCCTATAACTGCCTGAGATCAAGGCATCTCCTGAAGGGGGTAAACCTCATTCACCTTGGATGCCCACTGAGCAGGCACTTGACCAGCTGTCCTTGGATAAGTGGAGAGATGCTGGGCCGGTAAGAGTCTTTAGTTCCCGTGATGTCACAACTTGGCTGGAACGTTTCTGAATGGCCATCCAGGGCAGCAGCGTGGCAAAGAGCAGAAGCTGAGGGCTCAGGTGGACCCGAATCGAGTCCCGTCTCTGCCGCGGGGGACACCAGTCTCGTCCTGGGCTGCATGCGAACCACAAGAGGAGGGCTGCGTGGCGGCGGCAGGAAGGCCTGCAGGGGTCATGACCGGAAGATGTTTATCACGGTGCCCGGCACAGTAATAGTGCCCAATAAACACCAACTTGGAGGAAAAAAAGGCCTGGATCCAGGAAGCTCTCATTTTGTTTATTTTTTCTTCATGTCTCACAAATCACAATCGAACTTGCGAAGTGCTTTCCCTTTTCAGTGAGAGGGGCCAAAGCCCACTTCCTCGCTGAGGTGAGGCTCGGGCTCGAGGGACCTGCGCGGGGTCAGGAGGGTGGGCGGCCACCGTGGGGTGGGCCCTGAAACCTGAGGGCCTGGAAAACCCAGGGTTTACCACGGAAACCATGACAGGACCTTCACATTCACACCCAACCTTCCTTCCTCCCCCGGGGCCTCCGGAGCCCCCTCAGGCGTAAGGACAGAGGCCACTGCGCCAGCAGCGAAGAAGCCCACTCTGTGGTTTGACTTTTCCTGTCCTCCCACTCGCCGCGGAGTGGGCCGCTGCTCTCACTCGGGTGCTGCTGCTCTCAAAGCCGAGGCAGCGGAAGTCACAGGCCCCGGCAGCCTCTCTCTGTGCCCGGAGCTTGGCATCGGCGGAACCTGGAGGCCAGAACGTCTCCCACCTACACTGCTCCCTTCTCTCCTGAACACAGGAATCTCTCTTGCAATTGCCTTTGAGAAAAGAGAGTTCTTTCTTTCTTTCTTTCTTTCTTTCTTTTTTTTTTTTTTTGAGAAAAAATGGCAGCAGCCCTCCCTGGACAACCACCTCTGTTAAGAAGCGAGGGTCATTATCCCCTTGGGAAGAGCTCCAGAAAGTTCTCTAACAGCTGTAGACCATTTAGCCCAGGCCTTAAAACCGCATCTCTGCTGCACAGTGATTCCTGCCCCGTTTCTAGCATTAGAATCCTACTCGTTGACCTGCCTCAGCTCTCCCGGAAATCAGCTTCTCACACAGTTCCCTGCCTCCCGAGTGCTGGGAAGGAGCACCTGTCCAGGCCAGTGGTCCCTCCACCGGCTAGACGGGTCTCATTTGACTCAAGCAGGAGGCATAAAGTGCTTAACTCAATTCCCAAAGCAAATAAATATATTGTTCCCGTGGTTGGGCATGGAGGTGACAGGGATGGAGTCATGTTTTTTATTACCAATGAGCTTTCATTGAACTTCACCCTGTGCCAGACATGTGCTAGTCCCTGCGTGCACACTGAGGGGCTTTCGACCTAACTGGAGAAACATGAACAACCATGCATCCACTTGTCTTCTTTGGAACGAGAGTCCAAGCCTCCATAGATGCTTCAGTTAAGAGCATGTTGGGCGTCAAGGCCGGGAAAGCAGTACGTCTCATCTCCACCTGGGAGATTCACACCGCACAGCAGCGTCTTAGAGGGCCTGAGAAGTCCTGCTGTGAAGAATCTGTTTAACTCTCTGCATGAGTCAGGATGGGCGAGGTTATGCTGCAGGAAACAAGCAACTCAAATATCCCTGTGGCTTAGGACCAGGAAAGGGTATTTCTTGCTCATGGGACCTGCCCACTGAGGGTCAGCTGTGACTCAGCTACAGGACACAGGCTCAAGGAACACACTCAATCACAGCATGGTTGGACACCGTGTTAAGGGAGAAGAGAGGTGGTGAACATACATGGGGTGTGGCGCACCTGGCTTGAATGAATGGTGATATGTGCTCTGCGGCAGCCTAGGGACAGAGGGGATATTCCACCTGGACATGAAGAGCGTACGCAACAGAGCTGGTTGGGCATGCCAGACATAGGATTCCCTCCCACAGGAAGGACCTGGCATGAAAAACAGACCATACCAGCAGTTTCTTTAGGAAGGGGCAAGTAGGTACCATCAGTCTAGGGGGGGAAAAAATCAAGATCTCTTCAAAGTAGTGAGGAGAAGGCAGGTGAAATAGGTCCAGGCCAAACACAGGTGCACAGAAGGTTGACTAAGTCAGAGAGGAAGAAGCTGTTCAACAGATGTTTCCAGAAGACTGTCTATCAAGGATTGGGTTTTTTTTTTTTTTAAACATAGAGGCTGGGGACCCTGATTTCAACAAGGAATATGTGATCAGGCTTTAACCCTATAGCAAGCAATAAATTCTCCCAACATCTGCTGACACAAGCCTTTACAAACAGGGAGAGGGATGCCCAATGTAAATGCTCACTAAACTGTTTTACAGTTTATAGCACAGGATAGAAAACCCTCATAATACACCAGCCACAGACAAATCTGACAGAGCAGGAGCTCTGGTTCTCTGCAGAGAACCAGAAAGGTGATTCCTTATAAAGGCATCTTTGTTTTGCCCCAGGGTGGAGTCAGAGACTGAGCACTGGCAGCATGGCCAGCCATCCCTGGAGAACTGAGAAAGCCCGGCGCATCTACATGGAGAATCCTATACTTTTCCATTCAGATGGTCTTAAAGTCATTCTTATGAATCACATAAAGAGGGGGATAGCCAGGCCTGTCTCATCAGAAGATCATAAGGCTTACTCAATCCTGAAAAAATAATTGACAAGACAAAAATAAAAGAAAATGTCTTTCAATTGATAAAGGATCTCTGTCAGAAATCTGCCATAATCATAGTTAAAAGTGAAACATTGGCAGCATTCCTATTAAAGACAAACAAGAAAAGGGGGCCCACTATTTAATATTATATTGGCAATAACACAAATGAAATTCAGCTACGGAACAAAGTAAGAGTTATATGGCAGAGGCAGATTCTCCCAATATCCAATTGCACTTACTTTCACATAATAGATTCCAAGTCAGGCACATGGCCACCCAGAATAAAAATCACATTTCCCAGACTGTCTTGCAAGGAAACAGTGGCCATTAACTCTGGCCAATAGGATGAGAGAGGGAGTGTCATGCAATAGCTTCTGGGAACTTCCCTTAAGGGTCAGTCCGCATGTGTCCTCTCATCTCTTTCTCCCATCCTACTACCCAGAACTGGATGTTGTCATCTCAGATCTAAGAATGAGGAATGGTGAGTGGTGAGCTCAAAGACCACTGGATTTATGAGGAGTTCCCAGAACAGAGCTGCCATACCAAACTGGGACTGTCCATCCCTGGGAATTCTAGGAGAGAGCAATAAACATCTCTCTTGTTTAGGCCACCGATGTTTGGGGGTCTCTGTTACTCATAGTTGAAGAAAATCCTAAGTACTATGAGAAATAAATATCTAGATCATTTATCTTAAACAAGGGTCAGCAAATGTCTGCCTGTGTACCAAATTCAGTCAGCTGCTTATTTTTATAAATGAAGTTTTATTGAACCACAGCCCCATTCATTTATTCACACACTGTCTATGGCTGCTTTCACACTACAACGGTGGGGTTGAGCAGTTGCACAAAGCCAAAAACATTTACTATCTGGCCCTTTACAGAAAAAGTTTGTTGACTCCTGATCTAGAAAATTCAGAAAATCAATTGAACAAAAAGCCAGTTGAACAAATAGATATGACCCTAGTTGCATGGGGAGGAGGGAGATAAAAATGAGTCAATTCATTCTGTCCATGTCATTTTACAGGGTAGTTGATCTAAATTAAAGAGTCTTAATCTCAAAAATCAATTGAGACCCTGAATCCTATTCAGCAAAAGCCTTGTGTAAGGTGCCTTGTAGTTATTAAAATTAAATCTGCAATCTTTATTCAGGGTGATGGTATTGTCTATGGAAAAGGCAAAGAGGTGATCTGGAGTCAGAAGGCCTGGCTTTCAGACCCACCTCCACTATTTATGAGCCTTTAGATTTCAGCAAAGTCCTTGCAACCTTGATCTCCTTGTGAGGACACCTTCTTGACAAGTTAGGGCTGGAATTAAATGAGGTAACATCTGTAAAGGCACCATGCAAACTCCAACATGATGAACAAATGCTGATTCCTTCACAGGGTTTATCTATGAGATTGTTACAAGTTTGTATTATGGTGCCCAAACGTGGGTTTACAGGAAAACCAGCAACCATTCCAAGCAAGTTCACAGACTCAACAGATTTCAGTTCAAACGATTACATTATGGCCAGAAAACAACCAGATTCCAGGCAGACTTAAAGTTCAAGGATGAAATAAGAAGATAGGAAAGATGTGAGGTGAGGGGACACAAGAAAGGATGAGAGGAGAAAGTAATTAAAAAAAAAAGATATGGCACAGGCAAGAGGAAAGCTAGGAGAAAGCCCATCTTCTCAAGAGGAAGACTGGAACACTAGAGGAGGCTGAGGGGAGTGGGGGCTGGCCCCCTCAGTGGCTTTCATACAAGAAGGGAATATGCACCAACAATAGCCAAACTATGGAAAGAGTTCAATGTCCACTGACTGATGAATGGATAAAGATGATGTGGTATATATACAATGGAATATTCGTCAGCCATCAAAAAAAAAAAAAAATGAAATCTTGCCATTTGCAACGACGTTGTTGAAGCTAGAGGGGATTATGCTAAGCAAAAGAAGTCAGAGAAAGACAAATACCATATGATTTCACTCATATGGAATTTAAGAAACAAAACAGATGAACATATGGGCGGGGAGGGGAAGGAGAGAGGGAAACAAACCATGAGAGATTCAACAACAGAGAGCAAATTGAGGATTGATAGAGGGAGGGAGGTGGAGGATGGGCTAGATGGGTGATAGGGATTAAGGAGGGCACTTGTGATGAGCACTGGGTGTTGTATGTAAGTGATGAACCACTGAATTCTACTCCTGAAACCAATATTGCACTGTATGTTAACTAACTAGAATTTAAACAAAAATTTGAAGAAAAATAAATAAAATAAAATAAATCCTAAATAAATAAATAAAAAGGGGCACCTGGGTGGCACAGTTGGTTAAGCGTCTGACTCTTGGTTTCAGCTCAGGTTGTGATCTCAGGTTACTGGGATCAAGCCCCATGTTGGGCTCTGGACTCAGCATGGAGTCTGGTTGGGATTCTCTCTCCCTCTGCCCCTCCTGTTCATGCTCTCTGTCTCTGTCTCCCTCTCTCTCTCTTTCAAATAAATAAATAAATCTTTTAAAATAAATAAAATAAAAAGAGCTACTCTGTTAAAAAAAAAAAAAAAAGAAGGGAATACATTCTTTCCCATCTCAGGTTCATTGCATATGCTGCTTCCTTTCTCTGGAACATTCTTCTTGCCTCAGCCAACCCCACCCCTACTCCTACCCATACCACCATTCTTCCACTTAGTCTCAGGTCCCACCTTGTTATCTTTGCAGACAGGTCTTCTCTGCCACCTTATCTAACATCCGTTAAATAAATGAATGAGTAGAATGGCAGGAAGAAGTTGCACAAGCAAACAGAGTCTGGATATCTACAATGTTGAATTTGGGGTATTTTAGCCCCTACCACTATGATTAGTATTGCTTTTACTCTGTAATAAGGTGGCACATATCTCCATGAGTAATGAAGACTTCAAATATCCATGGATTATACATTAAAAATATATAAAGTCTGACATAACGTTTTTACCCCTAGTCAGCTCCAATGAAGGCAGAGACTTTGTTTATTCCTTAACATATCAACACCTAGGATAATTCCTGACACATGGTAGGCACTCATCAAATATCAACTGAACAGAGGAAAATGGACCAGTCTTAGCAAAACTTCACCCTTTGGCCCCACCTTGGTTGCTTCTGTTACTGCTATCCTGACTTTGGCTGCCAAGTCACAGAAGAGCTAGTACCAAAGCTGAGTGGCTGGTCAGAGTGCTGGAACCAGGAGCCAGACACTCTGTTCCCTGTCATGGTACTTAACTACTGAGGGCCAAGCAGAGCTCTGTATCAAAATGTGAATATGGCTTTTCCTTTCTTCAGATGACTTTGAACCCTTCAAAGGATCACAGTGTATTCACAGATTAATTCCAACTATTGTTAATACTAAATTTTTATTTTGTGGATCTGAAATGTAGAGATAATTTTATTTACATTTTCTTTGTTGCTTTTATACTTTTTCCCCATAAATAGAAGGGAAAAAAGACAAATGAAAGGCACACGGTGGGATGTATCGTGCTACCCCATACCCGGCAACGAAAACCAAAGTCGCCTTTCACAAAAATATGAGGCATTTGGAGATGGTAAATGATACTCCACCAAAATATGTCCTACCAATATTTGTTTTTGTTTTTAATTATTCTTTTTCTCCCTTCTCCTTCCACCACCATTGAAGATTTCTCTACTGAATTAACTCTTAAGTGACTCTGCAAATTTGAAATCTCTGGGAGAGTTACAGTTTGAGTGTACATATTCTGTTTCTGCTTTCTAACAGAACCCTGATTTTGTGTAGGTATCCACACCTCCTCAGTTGTTTGTGTTCCTAAGATGAAGCTGAACAACTCTCAGATGGATTGGGGTGAATTTGATTGGTCTAAGAGTAATCCTCTCGCCCTTGCAATTGACTGGCGCAGGAACAGACATGCGACATGTGACTCCATTCTGGTTAATGAGAAGCCAGATGAGGCATCTGCTTAAAGATGCCTATAGATGCTTTACTAGAGGCTTCTGCGAAATACCGAACTGCTGCATAGAATATCCCCATAAGCAATAGCATCCCGTGGAAAACAACCCTTTCTAAAAATGACTTCAGAATCCAAACCACACTAGGAAGCAAATTACCAAAGGGGCAGTTAGCAAACACAGTAAATGGGAACATTTGCATATCAAAACTGGAGACAATAAAACAACCCAAAGAGAGTCTAAACATATTTAAAACATTTAGGGATAAAACATTTACTGTAACAAAATAGTGCAGGGGGAAAAAAGATAGAAAAATCTCTCCCCAAAAACTCAAACAGAAAGTATACAAATTAAACAAAAAGCATGGAAATTAAGACTCAATAGGTGGGTTTAATAGTAAGCTATATACAGTTGAAGCTATATACAGTTGAAGCTATATACAGTTAGAATATAGCACTGAGGAAATCACCTAAAATGTAGCTCAGAAAGATGAAGTGTGAGGTATAAAAGACACAGGGTAGAATCAAAGGGCCCATTTATGTCTAATCAGAGTTCTAGAACAAGAAGATAAAAGAGAAAGATGGAGAGGTGATATTCAAGACCTAACAGCTGAATTTCTTACAAAAAGAGGAAAAACATGTCTTCAAATTGTGTAGGTAGACTGAGTATAGACCAGTAGAAATAAAAGCCTATGGGCACATGGTAATAAAGCTGCAGAATATCCAAGGTAAAGTGGAAAATCTTAGAGTTATCTGAAGGAAAACAAAACAGATGAGCTACTAAGAAATAATAATTAAACTACCAGTGGATTTCTAAGAAGTCCAAGTAGATGCCAGAGACCACAAATAATATCTTTTAGATACTCAGGGGGAAACAATTGTCATTAAATCTAAACTCTAGCTAAATTATCATCAAAGTTAAGATTTAAAAGCTAAATGGAGACAATTTTAGACATGCAAAGACCAAGAGAGTTAGTTGAGTGCCCAAAGAGGCTTGCTGAAAAATTACTAAGAGGCGTATTTCGGCAAGAAGGAAATTGAATCCAAAAGGAAAGATGAAGATGCCCAAAACAATGGCGGCCAAATAAATTGGTAAAATGCCCCGCGGGATCCAAGTCGTTACTGACTGGTACAGATACTGATCACAGCTAATTCTTTGTTGCTTAAAATCATGGGGGAGCTCACATAATAGCTGCCAATGTTGTAAAAGACGGAAGAGTTCAGAAAGAAGCCAAACCATTCTTGTTCAAGAAGAAGACAGAAACATAAATCACCTCTGGAGAACATCAGGTCAAGTACGTGTGTTAAAAATCAGTGGATGACCTCAATAATAATGAAAATAGAATGCATGCTTTCCAAACACTTAGAGGGGGAAATGAGGAGGTAAAAGAAAAGTTGATGAATTTGGCACAAGGCAGGAAGGGAAGGAAAAAAGAAGCAAAGCTTGAAGATGCAGGCAAGAGACACATAATTATTCCTCAAATTCAATCACATTCCCAGCCAAATGCTGTGTTACCAAGAGACAAAACTGTAAGTCAGCTTCGAACAAGATGTGTTCACAGGCATAAAGAGAAGGAGGAAAGAGAGGAGGAGACATATGAATATATATGCACATACTCGTACACACACAAAGAGCATGTGAGGAAATACGCCTGGTTTCTACAGTCTTCCTCTCTATCTGGTTAATATGTGCAACTCCTTTCCTCCACAATCTATTCTGTGCTTCCTTTGTCCTCATCCAAGGCTTCAGCTTTTTGAAGTTCTCTGACGCAGTGACTCAATCCTTCATTCTAAAGGAGTCAGAATCCTCAGTGGCCCTCCCCTTTTTTGGTTTCTATAGTTTTCCACTGGGCATGGAAGTACTAAGGGAGAACCCAGAAAATCCTCTGGGTTCCAGACATAGTCCTTCCTGCCCCCATAGTGCCCAAGCAACCACATTTCCTCTTGGTGGTTGGATGACCCACCATAGCCTGTGGTGTCGTGGCAGGGAGAACTCAGCGTTTCTCCTTGACTCTCACACTGCTACCACACAACACTTCTGACATCAGGTGTGTGGATTTTTCCCACACACCCAGCGATTCTCTGCGACACCACCTGGGTATCCTACAATTCAATTCAATTTGGACAGACCTCACAGGTCAGGGCTCAGTCCCACAAGACTGCCCTCACTTCACATGCCTATTGCAAGACCAGACTGTCACCAGTGCTGTAAGTCAGGGTTCCAACTACCATCTCTTCAGGTTCAATCATTTGCTAGAATGGCTCATAGAACTCAGGGAAACATTTACTTACATTTACTGGTTTATTATATAATAAAGGATATGATAAAGGATACAGTTGAACAGCCAGACAGAGAGGTACAGAGAGCAAAGTCCAGAAGGGTACGGAACACAGGAGCTTCTATCTCCATGGCGTTGGGGTGCACCATCTCCCAGCATGTAGATGTGTTCACCAACCCGTAAATTCTCCAAACCCCATGCTTCTGAGATTTTTATGAAGGCTCCATCACATAGGCATGATCAATCATTAACTCAATCTCTAGCCCCTCTCCTCTTTGCACAGGATGAGAGGTCGGGCTGAGTTCCATGTTTCTAATTGTGGCTTGGTCTTTCCGGTGACCAGCCTCCATCTTGAAGCTATTCAGGAGCCCACCAAAAATCACTTTACTAGGATAAAAGACACCCCAACCACCCAAGAAGTCCCAAGGGATTTAGGAGCTCTGTGCCAGGAACCAGGATCAAACACCAAACATTGAAACAAAAGATGCTCCTAAATGCTCTTATCGCTAAGGAAATTTTAAGTATTTTAGGAGCTCTGTGCCAGGAAACTGGGGACAGAGACCAAGATACATGGTTTCTATTATTTCACAGGTAACCCCCTTCTTTTCCTTTTGGTTCAGTGGCATGAGGAACCCCAACTGGTCAGATGGCAGTCTCAACTGCCAATTCAAAGGAACCACTGTTAGGTCCCCTGGGGAAGCATTCCTCCTGAATAAAATAAAACCTCCTAGAAGAGCTTAAACCGGGGGCAGCAGAAAGCAAAAATTCTAGAAGTGTGTTTTCAGGTATAATTGTGGGATTCCTGACCCATGAATACTGTCTAAGGCAGAATTTTACTTTTTCATCACTGTTTGATGAAACCAATGAACTAGCAAGATCACATCCATCAACTGGGGAAAGTGAATCCAATTCACTTTTACTTATTTTTTTCCTCCCCAGCTGCATAGGCATCCCACAGTTGTTTAATCAGCCCACCTAGGGAAAGCTTGCAGATAATCCAGCTTTTTAATTACATCTCCCTAGCAAGAGGGACTGCCATCCTTGGCCTCTTGAATTTCTTAACCTATTCCTAGACAACACAGCCATCCAGTTGCCATCTTCTCTCAGCAAAGAAAGGACATCCCCTTTGCACAAAGGAATGTCTCCCCAGATTAGCAATGCAGTACTTTCCATGAGCATGTGAAAGTGTCCCTCCTGGTGCCCTGAGCTGCGTTATCAGTTGAAGACAACACATGATATTGAGTCAACTCTGTTTCATAACCCCTGTGAGTGAAGCAAGATGTCAGGTCCTTTGGACAGCTTTGCCACTCCACACATCACATGGAACCTGGCCCGATTCTGTGCCTTCCCCTGCATCAAGTTCCTCCCACTGAAATCCATGTTTTAATGACCATGTGTGAAGTGTAGCCAGAGATCGAGGAGACAGTCTACTGTGTTGTTTCTGGCACCACATCACTACTTTATAATCCTATTTCACAGCTCATGGTTTCATCTTCTATCTTAACAAATATAAAATCAGAGTCTCAAAAAAAGCCAAGAGCTTATTTGGGGGGATAAACACCCCAATTCATCTCCTAGAAGAGAAAGCATTGACCGTTTCTTGATTTTCTTTTTCCTTCCCATGAACAAAAAGCATGACATCATGCTGCGGTGAAGGGTCCTTTTGTCTTGCCGTTGACTGAGTTTGTAAAAAAGGGAGAACCGTGTTATTTGACTTGTAGTTTGCACAGCAACCGAGAGACAAACCAAAAGAATGCAAACAAAGGCAAAGTACCCCAGGCTGCTGCTTGCTTGAAAAGGTGGTGGGTAAAAACCTGTCCTGAAGATCGTAAAACAGAGAGGCTGGTATGGGGGTGGGAGCAGGAGGGTGTAGAAGGGAGGGCAACTTTGAGAACCAAGAACATATTTTTCAAATGTTCAGATTGTGGAAGGACGGTGTTGTCTCAAGAGTTTGAGTTCAAAAAACATCCCGTGTCTCTGATTGCTCTTGACAGACCACATGTGACAAAACACAGCTTCCTTGAAAGAAAAATGGGCTGGGGGTGAGCAGGCACTGAAGACCAAGTTCTAGCAAAGTCTGGGTCCTTGATGCACTCTAGCACTCACAAAAATAAGTTTTGGAGGAGGACTTAGATGTTTACTTCCAAAGAAACAGTATGTGATCACACGGCATGGGTGCCATCTTTAAAGAGAATGAATTTCCAAATGATAAGAATTATAGAAAAATGTCAGGCAACTTCTTCCTTGGAGCCTTGATGGGGGATACCACTGGCCACTTGCCCTGGATCTCTGCAGTGCAAAGAACCTGAGGTGTCCTGGTGGCAAGGTAAGAGGGGAAAACCAAATGCAACCTTAGTTCTTATTTATTATTTCAAGCAGAAAAGTGTTGTTGCAAACCCGTATTTTTCAGATGGCAGGTCAGCCTGCCCTGTAGAGTGACTGGACTTTTTGCTGATAGCCAGCAGAATCCCTTTTGTCAATCTTCAGAAACATGAAAGAATTGCTACGATGACCTGCCCCTGCCCTCTCTTTTGCCCTCAGCCTCTCCCTCCCCACTAACCAGCCGTCCTCCCAATGCCCTGGCATCATCAAAGTTCGCTGTTATGTATTGGAGCCGCCATGTGCTTCTGGGATGGTTGAAATATTCTGAACACATGCCGAGGCTAAATGATATTTATGGGTCCCTTGTTTTGCACTCGCTATTTATTCCATTCTCCTTATTCAGCTCAGATCTGCTCATCCAGATAGAACTATCCTCCTCTCCTAAATCCGGGGGGGGGGGGGACCACCCCCACCCTTGGCACTGCGCTCTTTCACTCCCCACCAAAGCCACCGTTGTCCCCTTCCCACAGTTCTGTTGAATCCAAGTTAGGATCTTCATAGAAAAAGAGCTTGAGAAGAGTCCAGAAGCCAAGAAATATCTCACTTCTAGGATGACTATTTCCTTCACGTTCAGAATTTGTTTCTTCCCTGCTTCACAATAATTATGTTATGGTACATGGTGGCCATCGCTAAGATTGAAGGGGAAGCCTTCAAGTTTGTCCTTGTCAGGAAGGAATGTTTCAATAGTCCTGTTTACTCATGAGTCTTTTTTCATCCTTCAAAGCGCCTGGCAAGTTCTGATTCTTCCATAAGGTTTTCTTTTCATTATGAAGTGCCTACTATCTGCTGCCCTTACATTTTCTTTGATCTATCATATTATGCTTTTTATTTATATCCACAACAAAGCTGGCCATCTCCTAAGTGTGAGCTGGGAGGACATGTCCTTTTGCTGACTCTTGGTGTTTTCCAAAAAAGAGTAATGGAGCAGACAATAACCCTCATCTATTATTATTGCTTTTATTATCAAAACACTTGGCCGCTGAGTGTGTCATTGCATAAGATGGGGGCTGGGTGGGGACAGTCTCCGCTCAGCTCTATTAAGGATGTCATAGCCCTGGTGCTATGCCAAATCTAAAATACAAGTCCATTCTCTACTTGGAACTGGAGATCTGGTGGAAATCTCAAGTCATTTGTGCCAGTGGGTGTCACGTAAGACCAAACCCAATGATGGCTCCTTCCTCACGTGCCTCACACCCCCAGATCCAGACACGTCTTTCCCAACACTGTCTGAAGAGATGGCTAATCAAATGACAGCTGTGGAGATAAAAGAAGACAAGAGGATGAAGCTTCTAAATTGGGGCTGCTCAGGGGTCTCACGAGGTGGCTGGCTCAGACTGGAGCATTTCCACTGTACTTCAGAGTCGAACAGAGAATACAGAGCAAACTCTCGTTGTCTTTTATCCAGGTTTTCCAGGAGCTACAGATTCAAACAGAAGCTGCATGTCTCTGCCTTGAGGCCAGTCTCCGGGGACAAAGAGGAAGAGCAGGACGAGAATGAAGCCGGTGACCTCATTATCAGTGGAGGAAATGCTCTCTTCTTCATGCCGGCCTCCAACCCTTCCTTGTGTCACTGAGTTTCTGTGAGTGCCGCCAAGTTCAAATGCAGGTGTACAACATTAAGATCCTCAGGAAGGCTCTGGCCCTTTGAGAAACTCATGACTGCCACAATAAATGTGAACATGTGAACACGTCTTCCCGAGAACCAGCGAGGAAGGGTCTGCACTGTTACATGCATACATGCACATGGGTGTTATTATCATTATTTCTTCTCCGCTTTGGGAATGGTTCTCCGTGTCAGCAACATCAAAGGGACAAAACCTCAGAAAGGGCAGTATACTCGCTTCCATGTGGGAAGGTAGCGTAAATATAGGTCCATTTTGTCCTCAACATCGTCTTCTTTGCACCGGGGATCCTTACAGCCCACACACAGCATCGGGTCCCTTCCGTCTCTGTCTCCCGCAGAGACATGTAGCTCCAGCCCGCAACTCACTGCTGGCCCGGAGACCAGCACATAATAGCACTCAAGAAATACCCGTTGAATCTAATTCAATCTTCCTGCTGCTTTCTGGTGATTTCTGTGAAGCCTTCTCCATCTCCCCTCACCGCCCATACTCACCTGTGCTCTCAGTGGGCCGCCAGGAGCCATGTGAGGGAGAGACCCACATGGGCAGTGGTCCTGTGGTGCCCCCACATCAGGGACTTAAAGTCGGATGGTCGCCCTTTGTAAACATGCCTTAACTGGAAACAGAGACTCTGAGGCGCCCCAGACCTCTGGACAGACCTGCTAGAGGGGGTCCCCTCCATGCATTTCATCAGCCTTGTCCCTTCCCTGTCTAGATAGCCCATGCCGACTCTGGTTCTCCCAGGCTGAGAAGCTCTGTGGGGATTTAGAAATGGTCTAGAATATAAAACCAAGAAGACCTACATTGGAAATCTAGTATGTACTTATTTATTTTCCAGGGCTAAATGCCCCCACATTCTGAGCTTCCATGTGCTCAACTGTTAAGATGTGCAGTAAAGAATTGTGAGAAGAAATAAATGAGTTGCTGCCACACACAGTCTTGAGGATTGAGAAAGAAAGCGGCTTAAGTAAAATTCCGAGCACTTAGCAGGTGCACGATATAAACGCTGGCTGCTAATTTTTTTTTTCATGGAGGGAAAAGCCAGGTCAGTAAAGATGGGCTTCACTGCCAAGATGATGGGTCGGATTAGAACCGTGCCTCACAGCTTCTGATCTCGGTCTTTTAGGGGTGACGGGATTTTCCAACAACCTCCCTACTTGCTTTAAATTGTTCTGGCAAACTACTTACTGGCAATTGTGGAGAAGAGTTTGTGGTGTAGAGCAGATACGCACACCTGCAGAAGAAGGGGGCAAGAAGAGGGCTCCCTTCGCAGCCGCGCAGAGGCTCACTTTATACCCGAAAAGCTTGGAGTGACACAGAAGAACTGAGATGTTCACCGAGCATCATTACGCGGGAAGTAGGTCCTGTGAGCTTGGAGCCCCAGATTTGGTGCTTGGCAGGAAAGGCCTGGTATTGCGTCACCTCCCTTCACTTGCTGCAATATTCTAGATAAACAGTTTCTATTTCATTCTTGAGGTAGGTAACTGTGATCCCATAAACTTTGCAGGATCAGCTCGCATACACGAGTTAACGTTTGTGCCGCACACCCCTGACAGAGACGTTGCAGAATAATAGTAATAACAGCCAGGAGTTCCATAGTGCTTGCTACGCACCCAACGCCACTCTGAGCACTTGACACACAACACATCACCCACTTCCCTTCTGACAGATGCCCTAGTCTCACGTGAGGTAAGAGTCTTTCACTGGGCGTCACACATTTTCTTTTTTCCAGAATGGTTTCCCCTAAGTCACAAAAAATGATTTTTCTTACTAATGTTGGAAGTCCCACCACATCCAATATCAGGTGACTGAGACATGCCCCGGTGTCATGCTGGGCCCAGAGTATGGCGCCCTGTGACCAGTCCCTTCGGCGCAGTCACTGGGATACCATGAAATCATGGAACCGCTCTCTTTGGTTCACTGGGATGAATTCCAGCTCTCCTGTCAGTACCGGTCAACCAGCATATGCAGCGCTTCTTTTTACAAAAGGAACTTCCAAATACCGTGTTGCTCTGAGAATTCGATGAGGCAATGCGTGTAAGCCTCCTAGCACAGGGCCTGCCACATAGCACAGAAGCTGGACTTTCTGCACCAGTAACAGAGGGACATTCCAGGCAAAGGGAACAGCATGTGCAAAGGTGCGAGGGAGAGGCTGAGGGATCTGAGAACAAGGGTGCCCTAGTTTGCTCGGGCTGCCATAGCAAAGGACCACAGATCGAGTGGCTCAAACAACAGAGACAATGATGTCTCCCAGTTCTGGAGGCTCCAAGTCCAAGATCAAGGTGTCAGCAGAGCTGGTTCCTTCGGAAGGCAGCAGACCTGTTCTAGGTCTCTCTCCTTGGTTTTAGGTGGCTGTCTTCCCTCTTTGTCTTCACATTGCCTTCCCTCTATGTGTATCTCTGTGCCTGAATTTCCCCTTTTCATAAGGACACTAGTCATACTGGATTAGGACCCAGCCTAACGACCTCACTTTAACTTGATTCCCCCTGTATGTGTATTATCTCCAAAAAAGGCCACAACCTGAGGTACTGGGGGTCAGCACTCCAACATATGAATTAGAGGTAGTGGAGGGGGGAACAATTCAATGCTTAACCAAGAGACTGGTTTCATGGGATTGCACTGAAAATCTAGCTGGAGACCAAACCCTTAAGCGCTTTAAATGATATTCAATGCACATAAATATGTCATTAGTACTGGGCTGAGGAAATTCAAAGGTCAATAAGGCATGACCTCTGACTTAACGGGCTGCAAGTCTGGTGAAGACAGGCCTTGAAGAGATCATTTGAATAGTGGGCCAGGCATGCACTTTAATAATGGGAATAAAATAATAATAATAATAATAATTTTAATGGGAAACAGAGGCAGGAGCCCCTCACTCACTGCTGTCTGGAGTGTACTAGTGAGGTTGTAGGGGGGCACCCCAAAGTCCTGAAATGACAGAGAGGCCTCAGGGCTGGGCCAGAATTGGGCTAGACCCCACCTGGAGGGGAAGGGCAGCCTGAGTCCAAGCCTTCCCCTGAGCTGCTTCAGTCACTGTAGGAGCATGAACTGGTCTGTGCCCCAACACCCCCCCCCCAGGGCCCCCGAAGCACCTGCAAATAGTACCAGAGCACCAATCCTGCAGAAACCATCACAGGAGACCCGAAGGGTAATCCCACTGGATCTGGTAGGAGAAGGCAATGTGTACGGAAGAAGATAAAACATGGGGTCAAAATTGATGGGTCTCAGGAGAAGATCAGATGGGATGATAGGAGAGTCCCCGAGAGAGGCAGTGTATTAGTTTCCTGAGGTCGTGGTAACGAATCACCACAAACTTGGAGGCTTGAAACAGCAGATATTTATTCTGTCACTGCTCTGGAGGCCAGAAGGGCAACCCTGAAGTGTCGGCAAGGTTGACTCCCACTGGAGGCTCTGGGGGAGAACCTGTTCCGGGTCCTCTCCTAACTTCCAGTGGTGCTGGCAATCCTTGGGGTGCCTGGCTTTGTAGACACATCAGTTCAACCTCTGTCTCATCTTCACACGGCCTCCCCCTCTGTCTCCATGTCTTCTTCCTCTTATAAGGAACCCCTTCACTGGATTGAGGGGATTCCATCCTTATCCAGGATGAGCTCATCTCAAAATCCTTCCGTTCACTACATTTGCAATGACCATTTCCGGACAAGGGTGCTTTTACAAGTACTGGGAGTTAGACCTTAGACATAGCTTTCTGGGGAACATAATTCAACCCATGACCAGCAGTAAGTTGTCTCCGTCCTAAGCACCGTCCCTGTCATGACCCAGCACTGAGTTCAGCCATGTGACAGAGACCCACGTGGACCAAGAAATGCCCCTCACCTCCATTCCTTCAGAGCAATTCCAGCATGCCCAAGTCCTCAGTGGCTTTGCTCCAATTCTCTTACAAACGTGCTCAGTCAAAAGTATCCCAAGAACCCAGTGTGACTCTGGGACTAAGCACCTCCCTGCAGCTCAACTTCACTAGGGGCTTGAAGAGTGAAAAGGTATCATTTTTATTAAGAGAACAAACCCTAGTCTCTGAAGGAGGAGACTACAACAGTTACTTGGGATTTTAAGGAAAAGTGGGGGCGGGGGCAATAATTCCCACCTCTCAGGTTTGCGGTAAGGAGCTAACTTGATAAAGTCTGTACAATAATGCTTCACAGAGAGCTCAGCCTATAGGATGAGGCTGGCCACGGTAGAAAAGCAAAACCCAGAGGAGTCTGGGAGACCATCTTGGGCTCTCATTTGTCACTGAGTCTCTGCACTAGAAAGGTTTCAGGAGCACTGGCCCACTGGTTCAGTGATGGGAAGGCACAGTGGGACCCCATTACTTGCAGGCCAGCCTGAGGGATTTCTACTTTCTCCTAGAGCCAGTGGGAAGCTGTTGCCTTAAAAATCCGTGAGGTCAACTTGAGCCAGATTAATGTAAAGCAAAAGATGGACGAACGCTTGAGCATTTGGGCAGGGTCAAAACCTCCTATCGTATGCCCCTTTCTCTCCTCCTGCAGAGTGGCTCAGAGCCACGCAGAAAGCAGTGGTACGAACCAATTGGAGACACACATTTCTTTTGCCCCCGAAAGACAGGGTTGATACAGTCTTTAGAAAGCCGTGTTTGCAAGATGAGCCATCACTCCTAGCTGTTAAGATAATTCTTTTCAACTAGTCATATAGCTGCCAGTCATTTTGTTACCCACTTGTGCTCTTACTGTTAAAATTTGTTAACTTCTTCTTTAAAACCCACATTGAGTCAGACTGAGTGAACTCTGCCGTGGGCATTTCCATCACTTGACACCGAACATCTTAGCAATAATAGCCAGAGGTGGGACTTTTTGGCAAATGCTGTTTATCCATCTTTGAAATGAGACATTGATTGCAAGCAGATTTAAAAGGAAATTCCTGTAAAAGCATTGTTTCAATGATATCTTTGCTTTTTTTTTTTTCACTTGCCCATAACTTTCTGGAAAATTCTACTTTTGGCTAAATTTTCTCATCATTGTTTTCAGTATAAATTTGTTTTGTTTTTTATTAATGGAAAGTTCAGGGGGGTAAAAAATCCCTTTGGTAGCTTTTGAGATACGAGAATATGAAAAAAATATACTTTTTCCAATTAAAAGAAATCTTTGGCCTTATTTTTCTTTTTAACAAAAACTTTGCATTTGAGGACTCGAGTAGACTCTAAGCAGTGGTTCTCAGCATCAGCTCCATGTTAGAACTCCTCGAAGGCCTTTAAAAAATACTGATGCCCGGGGTGCCTGGCTGGCTCAGTGGAGTGTGTGGCTCTTAATCTTGGGGTTGTGGGTTCGAGCCCCATGTTGGGTGTAGAGATCACTTAAAACAAAACCTTTTCTTTTTTTAATAAAATCCTTTAAAAAAAAAAATACTGATGCCTGAGTCCAAAAACTCCAGAGAAATTAGTCTGGGTCCAGCCAGGGCCCTGGGATCATTAAAAGCTCCCTGGGCAGCACTGAGCACTACTATCTTAGGACATTACCACCCCGATCCCCAAACTCCAAAAAGGATGCGGCGGCCTGGAGATTTCAGAAGGGAAAATCAATTCCTACTGGGGATAGTTCTTCCTCTTGAGAGAAAAATAGTTATACTTAATACTGTGTAAACCATACATCTCTGAGAAAGACGTGAAGGAACTTTAACTGGAAAAACCTTCATATCCCCTCAACACGACTGGTCAAGGGCACATCACTCCTGTTGGCCTGACAGAGACTGGTTCCTCACTAACACTTAAGAGCAAGGAATCCCCCCATCCCCCGTCTGCTTCAGACAAGGTATTTCTTTTCATGCTTGTGGGCATCAAAGAATAAGAGAGAGACTCTAGGGGAGCAGCTGTTTTCCTGGCTCTGTGGCCACCTTCTCCCATCGTCGGGTCTTTTCCTAGACTCTTACAGTTTTCTAAATGGTTGCTCTGGAGGGGGGGAAGCTGGGAGAGACTTTTCTCCTCTGGTCACACTGAGCAGGTGACCGTCAGGGCGTACCGCAGAGAAAACCAGACTCAGTACCACGTCAGAAATGTCTTCTGCCTCCAGGTGAAGTCCCCAAACCGGAACATGACTCTGTTTCTTCCTCCCTCCTGACTCTGGACTGACACCTGGATGGGCCCAACAAATGACGCTGCTGCCATTTGACGACACCCCGTTGCCATTAGCTGCAAAGTCAAACCACATCTGCTTCATGCTCACAGGTGGGAACTCATGGAGTCAACAAGCCTTGGCTGGCTGTCCCCTATGAGCCGGCCAGGGTGGAGAGAATATCGATTTTAATAAGGTGCAGCCCCTTGTCCCCACAGAGACTAAGAAGCAAACCACTGCACTAGACACCCCTAGGGCCTGGTTATCAGCCTTGCTTGAGTGTCAGGGCGCCTGAAAGTCATAAGAAAGGGTCTTGATCACCATGAAATGTTAACGCGTTGACTGTAAAATAGCTGTATGATTTTGTACCAAATCAAATAGCATCACAGAGTAGATTTCGACAGAGACAAATGTCAGTGACACGTTCATAATAAATATGGAGGGTGGGGCTTAAAACTAAGCAAGTTCTCTCTCTCAACTTAAATTTGTCTGTGAATCAAGAAAAGACCTCCACTCTTCTGTTTAGCCAGAGAGCACTGGAGAGCAGTTGAGGAACTCCAGGAGGCTCCCTGGGAAGACATGAGGAGACCCTCAGCCCTTTGACAGTCACATCCACCCCACACGGTACCTTCACTGTCACAGGAGAGACCCAGGGCTCTGGTGTGATGTGTGTCCCACATATGGCTCCTCCTCTGGGGGAAAGTAGTTTCTCTACTGAGAAAAAGCAGTACAGAAAATATGTACATATTTTACTCATTTAATGAGCTCTGAGTACAGTTGATCATGTGTATGTGCAGGGCTCACGGCTGAATATTGTACGAGCTCTCAGAGTCTGCCTCCTTTAGCGTTTTCAACCCGATCATGACTAAAACAGAACAAAGTGTGCAGGAAGGCAAACTAACTACAAAACTAAAACCCCTGGGGAGATGTCCTGTCTGGGATTCCTGTGGGACATGGCCAGCATCTACCCAATGTCCTCCTGTTGAGCTCTGTCTGTGAGACTCGGTGTCTGCAGGATTTGATGTTTTCCTCGCGCCATTTTGTTGACAATTCCAATTTTTCGATTACAACGTAACACTGTCTCCCTGTTTGTTCCTGGGTAGGCTTTTCATATTTCCTTTCTGAAACCATGCTTTGTCTCCCGCCCTGGCCTGCAGGAGGACAGCACCTCCTGGGAAAGGCTGGGGGAAGTCTCGCCTCTCTCTGGCTGGCTTCATGGAAGTTGAGCAAAGGTCTGTTAGGCTCATTTGGGAAGAGGTTATTAGACTTGAGTATGGAATGGATTCTATAACGCAATCTGTTGCATTTGTATTTAATACACATTGTCGGGCTTGGGCAAACGCCCTCAACCATGCTCTCAGATTTCCTAGTTATCTGCAGAATTCCCCTCCAGTTAAGAAACATCTTGTGTATGTGTGTCTATCACGACCTGGCTTTTTATTTGAAGTGCCTCCAATTAGAGAAAATGGGAACTAAGTGACTTTCATTTAAGGAACTTCCATCTGCCTATCATCTTAAGGAGAGTTTAAAAATGAGAAGGAAGAAAAGAACCGCCAAAAAAAAAAAAAGTAATTTCCTCCCTGACAATTATTTCTGAATAGGAACTTGAGCAATCTTACTCAAGAAAGTGGGGGTGTTGTCCCAGGGAACGTGCTCAGGAGTACATGAACTGATGCCCGCCCTGATGGGGTACGGGCTGGCACAGGGCAGCCCACCATGTTACATAGAGGGCTTTGCTGACCACCCCAAGCCCACCAGGCTTCCTGCACCTCCAGTGACTCAGCCTTGAGTATCCACTGCTTCAAAACACCTGTTGTCCTCTTCCCTTTGTCTTTATCTGTAGGCTTTAACATAAGAGAGAGAGCTGATCTGAATCCCTTGACAAAGAAACAAATGCAGGCATACTTTCTGTCAAAAAAAAAAAAAAGAGAAAGAGAGAGATATGTAATATATATATCTCTCTCTATATATATAGTTGTGGGCTAAATTATGTCCCCCACCAAATTCATCTGATGAAACCCTAACTCACAGTACTGTAGAATGTAACCATATTTTGGGGCACTTGGGTGGCTCAGTCGGTTAAGCAGCTGCCTTTGGCTCAAGTCATGATCCCAGAGTCCCGGGATTGAGCCCCACAATGGACTCCTTGCTCAGCGGGGACTCTGCTTCTCCCTCTGCCCCTCACCCCACTCTTGCTCCCTCTCTCTCAAATAAATAAATAAATAAAATCTTTAAAAAAAAAAGAATGTAACCATATTTTGAAAGGCCTTTAACAAAGTGATTAAGTTAAAACGCAACCATTAGGATGGGCTCTAATCCCATATGACTGGTGCCCTTATAAGAAGGCATTAGGACACACAACGAGACACCAGGGATGCTCACAACAGAGGAAAGGCCATGTGAGGACATGGAGAGAAGGCAGCCATTTGCAAGCCAAGGGGAGAGCCCTCAGGACAGACCAACCCTGCAGACACCTTGATCATGGACTTCAGCCTCGAGAACTGTGAAAGATACATCTGTGTTGTTAAGTCTGTGGGATTTTGCTACGGTAGCCCTAGCAATGTAAAGTGTGTGTGTGTGTCTGTGCGTGCGTGCATGCACGCAATGTGAGGAGGTGATAAAAATTTGAGTGGTTAGTTGCAAGGCAAAGCCTTCTCATTGAGTTAATTCTAGGTTGCTGAGTCACGTGACTATGTTGCCCAGGAGAAGCCCCTTGTCAAGGATCTTGAGTGAAAAGTCCCATCTTTCCTGATCCATTTGTCAATCCATGGAGCCCTGACAGGAAGGAACATTAGCTCCCCTCCTTAGCACTGAGGAACCAGAGACAGTTTCTGGAAGAGCTAGATTTGAATTCCAACTGTTAAGACTGAGACACACGCATTGTCAGCAGCTAATAACTTGAAAAACTGAAACGATGGGCTAGGAACATGACACACATTTCCTGAGTTGGATACCAGCATCCTTTATTTGAACCTCCTCAATGTCCAGTAAAGTACCTTGCCCATTGCAGGGACTCCAAAATATATAGAGATAGAGATAAAGATATATATAGACTGAGTGAATACAAATAAAATCCGGACTAAATTTACAAAAGTATCCCAGCTCCACTCCTCCCATCCTAAGAGAAAGTCATTCTCTTCTGGAATTTGTAAATGTCCTACTCAAAGTTGTAGATAATTTACCCTTCAACTTTGCATCCTGAAAATTCCCTTATATATAATTTGTACCCCTAGGTACTGATTTTTTTTAACATCTACCACTGATCGATCTTTATTTTACATCTATACAGTCTATTTTAAATCATATTATCATGAACACACTGAAAAATGCATCAGGGGCTCATGGTGAGAAATACCGTATCATCACGGAGCTGCTTCAAAATAAAGACTCCCACCGAGAAAGAGATTAAATCAGTGCTTTTTAAAATCAGTACTTGCAGGGCAATGCACAGCTGTCCTCATGGCACAGGTACAAAAGTCATGAGAACGACGTTTGGAGTCGCTATTTGTTTCCGGCCTCTATTCCTGAGTAACCACCACCTTAAAACTCAGTCCCTCAAAACAACAGCAATTTCCGATTTCCCCCGATCCTGTGGATGGCTGGGCCGCTCCTCTGCTAGTTTCACAGGGCTCGCTCAGATGACCACGTTCGCTGGAGAGTCACTGAGGTCTGGGGGTTGGGGTTGGTGTCGGCCATGGGCCGGGCAGCCTGGCCTCTCCTCCTCCAGGAGGCTACACTAGTTTCCCACACAGCCTTCTCAGGGCTGCATTCAGGAGAGCAATGTGGAAGCTTCCAGTCCATGGGAGGCCCAGGCTCCAGAACTTACGTGACATCTCTTTCGCTACAATCTACTGGTCAAGGCAAGTCATGAAACCAGCCCGGTTTCAAGGAGTGGGGAAGTGGGCTCCGTCTCTTGGTGGGAGCAGCTGCAGAGAATTTACAGCCACATTTAATCAACCACAAGATCGCAGCAGCTTCAAAGTCATCCCACTTCTCAATTGGTGAGCAAAAAGGGTGAGTCAGGGAAACGGTTGGTGCTCTTCTGTGGAGGGAAACTGAGGCCCAGTCTTCCTTCCTGGCCAAGAATGAACCCGCTGCTTCCAAGATGGACCAGTGCCCACAGGAGTAGGAAAGAATCCAGTTAGAGAATCAACAGAGCAGTTTACCTGGAAAACCGCTGCTGACCTCACTGCTTCTCACATTTGGCTGCATATTGGAATTCTCTGGAGAGTTTTTAAAAATACTGGTGTCTGCCTGGGTCCCATCTCCCAAAATTACAATTTCACTGGTAAGAGTGTGGCCTGGGGATTGGGGATTTTTAAAAGCTCCCTAGGGGTTTCTAATGTGCAGCCACGTATGCCAAGGACCGGTGTTTAAACTTGAAACTGCCTTTCCTCCGCTGGCAAGAAAGATTCAGCTAATGGTTATTGATTCTATCTACCTGGTCATTTGTGATGTGTAAGTAGAAGGATAATGTCTCACACACACACGCACACACACACACGCACGCACACAGCACGTTCTGGGAGATGGTGACAAAGGAAGCGTGCTTTCAAGTGTTCAGGGATTTGCAGAAGGGTATTTTGTAGAGAACTGAGCTCTCTTAATGAGGAATAAGATACCCTGTGGGCAAACAGCCGATTCTAAGTTTCAGAACAAGCTAGAGTGTCTTGTGGTCCATTTGGTTTCCTTAACCCAGGGCCACTGGAAGTGAGTCACCAACAGGGGAATACCACATTTATTTGAAAAAAAAAAAAAAAAAAAACCAAACAGAGCTAGCAAAGCCTCCATGTAGTTAGATCTTGGGACCCCGGAGTCCAGCTGTAGACGCCTTATCTGTCTTTGGCTACCTAGTGAAGGTGCTTGGAATTATCCTGGATGCGAAAGTTTGCAACCATTCCTTTGGAACGGTCCCTAACCTTTTATCTGATAAAAATAGCATTGAGGGGCACCTGGCTGCTCAGTCCCTGGAACGTGTGACTCTTGGTCTCGCTGTTGTGAGTCTGAGCCCCAGATTGGACGTAGAGATTACTTAAAAAAAAATCTTAAACAAACAAACACACCAGCATTGAGCATAGCAATCGGAGTAGAAATGTGTCGAAATATCTGATGAAAGCAGAAGTATAACTTCTATTGGGCAACCCGGCATTTTACTCATTCTTAAAAATGAACATTTGTGCCCTTCCTACTGGGCCCTGGGGCCTCAGTATGAGCGTGAATTTCTCCATTGGAAGGGCCTGCAGGCTAATTTCAGGGCCAAGACACAGGAGTAAAAGCCAGCAAAGTGAATTGTGGAATAACCCAGTGATTATAGAAATGCCATGCAGTCATGCACTCCAGTGCCCGGACAGCAGGAGACCAATGTGCTGCTCACTGTTCACTCCAACACGAGGCTGCAGCAGCATTGCCCGGGACCTCGGTAGGAATGCACCCCTCAGGCCTCTCCCAGACCTGCTGAATGTGAGGCTCTGGGGGTGAGGCCCACAGTCTGTGTTTCCATGAGCCCTCAGGGGATGCTAAAGGGTGTTCAGTAGAGCGCAATCTGAAAAAGGATCATCCTTCAAGATTTCCTGGAGATCTCACAAAGCTACATCTCGGAGAAAGGGCACCAGGGCGCTCAGTTTTGCAGTCCACATGGATAACACTGAGGAAAGATGCAAGAATATTTGAAAATAGAACACTGCAGGGGCCTGGTCCTTTCTCTCCAGCCCCGAAGAAGAGGGCTGAGCAGTTGTGAATATCAACTACAGACACTGATGACGAGACATCGTTCCGTGGCCTAGCGAAATTGTCTTCACTCTGTTCATTTTCACTCCTCCGCTTTTCTCTAAGGAAGGCTGTATCAGGATCACCAGAATCATCAGGCTTAACCCTGCCTCCTCCGTGCAAAGTCTTTTCACCTGGATCACACGAGTTTTATACAACACCCCAGGACTGGTCCTAAGACTGGAAGTCAGAACCAGTCTGGACAATCACATTCAGGCCGGGTTGTAGTTTTGATGAGGACCCCAGGTGGGAGCTGCATGGATGCTCGCCACGCGCCCCATCTGTCTCCAGCCACCCCACCCCAAACCCCAGCCCCAGGAGCCAGAGTTGCCTTCGGAGGCCATTATTGGGAGAGCTTCTTGGGAGACGGCAAATAAGGCAGAGTGTCTGAGAAAGGGAGCACACACATTCAAAACGACAGTCTTCTTGTTTAAAAATTTAAACAGGGAGGTAAAAGCCCTGGGTAATTTTTTTTTCATATGACGAATGAAAAAAGAGTTAAGTTTAAAAAAAAAAAAAGAAAGTAAACTAAATATCTCTTTAAAAAGCATTTTGAAAGGATGAGGCTAACTAAACATTTCCCATCATTTCTACTTTTCTTGTCCAGATTTTTGACAAAGGCTGCATGTGAATTTTGTGGACTACTAACAAATAAACCTCATTTTTCATAAATTTCTCTTTTTCTCTTCAACAGCTAATCTGCGGGGTTATGTCGTCGCTTAGTGGGCTTCAGGGTGCTGACGTACCCTTTTTGACATCGTGCTTTCTTTGTGTAATTTTTCAAGCCAAAATATCGTCAGAAAGGAAGGACTCCTTAGTTCTTCGAGTGATATATGCAAGCAGGTTGGAGCCCTGCCCGTGACACTGTGGTATTTGTAGCATCAGCAATGCACAGATTATAATCGCCTAATCTCAGAATATTTTATTTCTAATTCTTCATCTTGATCTCAATAAGTGAGGAAGCAGTTTAAAAAGAACACTTTGTTCTAGCCTTTCTTACTTTTCAAGCCAGCTTTCTGAAAACACAGAGTGTTCTTCAAACCTTATTTTATGCTGAGGCTGTATCTGTCTTCCAGTGCAGAGATGAGTTAGTTATCATAAAGGTCTCAGAGGCAAATTGAAGACACGTGCATCCACTGCAGAAACGCAGGCATTTGCAGGTACAGCAAATAATTCTGCAAGGCACAACGACACTCTGTAATATTTCAGGGACACTGTGGTCCCAGCAAACCTCAGAGACATCCAGGTAACCCTCATGCAACAGCAGGAGTTAAAATTTGACTGGAAGAGAGCTCTTTTCCAGGAAAAGAAATAACCTTTAAGGACACGGGCTGGATTTGCTCTAGGCCGGACTGAGTCCCCACCTGCCCTCTGTCCCAGGCTGGGAAGGGTCGGAATGTCTCTTCCAGCCCCTATCACACACCCACAAACCCTCCTCCGAGTTTCCTAGAGGAGACGCAGGCAAGGAGTTTTACTTGTGAGCCACTCTAACCAGTCACTGTATTGAAGGAACTTAGCAGAGCTGGGGACTTGGCAGATTACTGAATCCCATGCCCTCATTCGATGGTGAGCACTAAGGCCCAGGCCAGCTGGAGATTCTGTCAGGACAGCAGAGAGAGGCCGAGCCTTGGGTGACAGTCCACTCCACTGTCGCTCAGCTCCTTATTCTAAGGCCTGGTTCCGGGGCCTCCCTGGCCTGCATGCGGTGTGGAACACGGCCCCAGGACAGTCATGCATCCACGCACCTGGGGCAGATGGAGCCAGAGAATCCGGGATGGGCCCCTCTGGGGATTTCCTCCTCCACGAAGGGGAGGCTTTGGTCCGTGGAGGGACAGAGAGACAGTCAGGCATGACTGCCCTCCAAGCTCATTGACACAAGTTGCCCTCCCGGAGGCCCAGGGGCCTAAGTCCAAAGTGCTGGCATTACATAAGCCTGCTGGTCCCCAGGGCAAGGCCTGCAGGGACACGTCCTTCTCACATTACTCACAGCTCACCTGCACGGTCACTGTTGCATCCCAACAAAGAGGAGGTCTTTCTCCGGGAGGCAAGCAGTCACACAGGCTAAGGAACACTGCCATACCAGCAAACACACAGTGAGATTCAAGTGCTTCATCTCATAACACAATTTTCACGTGGAAAAGAACCAAAGTACAGTGACTAATAAACGGCAGCTCCGTGCAAAGTACTGTGAAGGTGCTCCTCAGGACAAGAGGGGGAAATCGGCCCCTGCTTTCTGGAGGCACGGGTGAGCTGCTGTTGCAGAACCGGGAAAGGGAGCCTGACTCCTTCTGGAAGAGTTGGTGGGGTGCTCTTAGAAAAGATGGAACTTGAAGAGGACTTAGCAGGAGGAAAAGGTAGCTACTCTGAAAGGCAATGTGTGATGAACAGCATTCCAGGCAGGGAACAGCTTCCTCACAGGTCTGGGGATGCAAGAGGGCACCTTCAGGGAATGACAATAGACCGTGTGACCAAAACACAACACGCGGGGGGAGAGAAGAGGAGGCATAATCAGAGAAAAGGCTGGATAGCTTTTTACAATTTTTTTTTTTTTTTGGTAACTTGAACAACTTTCTAGAAGATCATTGTATTAATCAATCATTAGGTAGTCAGGCAGTGGCGATGAAGCAGTCCTCTAGGAAACTGTGACATCTTTGGGAAAACAATCCTCTTCGCAGGAAATACTTGCTATCGCTGTAATTAAGGAATGGGGGGCTCCGGGCCACTGGGCAGTCAAGGGGGAGAGGGGAAAGCGAGCTTGGAATGAAGAGACTGGTTCTGGAGCTGGTGTCCGACAGGCAAGGTGGGTAACACTACACACAGAGCGGTCAGGACCAAAGTGGTAACTGAGCTCACTCGCCATAGAAATCACAGTCCTTGACACAGGGTCGCCCCAGTAAAAACAAAGCCAGTTCTTGGAGAAAAATCGGTTGTGATTAGGAGCTAATAAAAGTCCTGGGGTAAGAAGTGACCGTCTTGTCGATTTCTGATTGCTAGCAAAAGCCACTTAAGTCCTTTTCCCTGTTCTGAAAACTCTTGTCACACAGGATAAGGGCTTGCTTTTCTAAGGAAATTGTATGAGGCAAGAGTACGGAGAGAGTGAAGCTGATCCTTCCATCTTTTTGTCTTTATATATATATATGCCTGCCTCCACATCTCACACTGTATTTACAAATGCTTCTCCCAAGGCTGGGAAAACTGCCATCCAACTGACTCAGATTTTTGGACTCAGCGCGCAGGACCTGTCCCTCCCGCTCTATCCCCACCGTCGGAACCATGTGCCAGACAGGCCAGCACTAACGACAGGAGAACATCCCCTCCCTCCGCCACCTGGACCAGATGCTCATGGTGACTTTCCATCGATCACAAACACACCTATTCATTAGATGGTGACATCAACGTCTCCCACAGGCACCAAGAACGCCTCCCTCTGGGCTCCCCCATCAACGATCTAGCCTACAAGAAGAGCCAGAAGATATTCCTGCTTTAGAAAACGCCGGGGGCCCTGACACACATTTCTATCGCCCTGTTTACGGCTAACTTCCAGCCCAGATAGCTCAGCGCCTCCCTTCCTCGCTGAAGTGGGGCATGGTAGGTTGATGGGAGAATTACATACAAGTGGAAAATTCTAATCTGTCAATGTAACAGTTTCTGCACGTCACTGAACCTTCAGGGCTATGTATTTTTTAAGATGATGTAAATTGCATTCTCTTTATGATTATTAAAGAAACTAACAGAAGGAGGGGTGCCTGGGTGTCACAGTCGGGGAAGTGTTTGCCTTCAGCTCAGGTCATGATCCCAGGATCCTGGGATTGAGCCCCACATCGGGCTCCCTGCTCAGCATGGAGTCAGCTTCTCCCTCTCTCTCTGCTCCTTCCCCCGTTCATGCTCTCTGTCTCAAATAAATAAACAAAATCTTAAAAAAAAAAAAGAAAAAGGAAAGAAACTAACGGAGGAGATTTGAAGTTTCAAGACGATGCCCTAAATCTGACTCTCTCTGCTAGGTAAGAAGAGTTCCCTAGAAGGATTCACCAGGACTCACCTGGCATAAATGGAAAGAATAGGTCTAGAAATCTTGCTTCCATTTATAAATGAATCCCTTGAAGGATTATCCTTGAGAGAAACTGGAAGAGCGAGGTTCAAACCCAGTGGCATGACCTTGGGAGAGCTAACTGACCCGTGGAGCCGAGCTGTCTCATCTGTAAGCCACGGAGAATGACATACTCAGAGCACTGTTTTAGTCATGATGTGAGATAAGGTACTTGAAAATACTGCACAGCATACAGCACATAGTAGGTGTTAAATAAGTAGGTCTCACACCCCAGAATGCAGAGCTAAGGATGGATGCCCAAAACCAAGGTGATGTTTAAAAGAACATTTCCTACTAGGACAATGAAGGCTCGGAGGTCATTTCATTTCAAAGAGAGAGTCTTGTTTGCTTGGGAGGGGGGCAGGAGCTAAGCAGAGGAAGCTGAAAACTCTTATCTCTCAGAATCGGATGGGATTTAAGACAGGAGAGTTTTTGGAAGCTGGGCTCCCCTTTGACATACCCAGAAGCCTTCTGTGGAAGAGAGAAGAGAGAAGAGCCACATCCTCAGCACAGAAGGACTTCGAGAACAACCATAGGCAATTTGGTGGGGGTGCTGCAGAGGTGAAAACAGCAAAATAGAGACAGGACATTAAATTCGTTGCTCACTTAAAACCTATTCAGGCCTGAAATTCAATGTCAACAAATGTCCATGTCTGGTCCCATAATTCAGTCCCAGAGTAAGAAGAGAAAGAGGAAGGGGAGAAGGAGAGAGAAAGAAGAAAATTAAACTAGGTTACAGGAAATTTTATACCCAATGAAATTTATAGCATTTGTATTTTAATCACTTCTTCTTTATAAATGTCCAAAGTCACCACAATATCATTAACAGACATATAAACTGTTCTTCCTCTTTCAAGAGTTGTTACCGAAATAAACATGTTTGTTTAGGTCTAATTCTTAGTATATTTCACAATAAACTTAAAAACATGATTCTCTACTTAATTAAAAAAAATAATACCCCAGCAACAATCAAATCTTGCTTAAAAATTTAGAAAGTTTTAGGGGGCCACCTAGCTGGCTCAGTTCATGGAGCATTCGACTCTTGATCTTGGGGTCATGAGTTTGAGCCCCATGTTCAGTATAGATTACTTTAAAAAAATGTTTGTCAGGGCCCACTGGTGATGGTTAAAAGTTGAATAAAGATCTTTTAAAAAATTCAAAAAGCTTTGGGATTACATATCCAAAGGGAAATAGCACTTTTCTTATGTCCAACTAACTTTCTCATTTTTCTCCATTGCCATACTTTGATGGCTGAGTTTATAGGGAGGGACATTTGTGTCATTAGAGGGACTGAGAGGAGTGTCTGGGTGGCTCAGTTGATTAAGCATCTGACTCTTGATTTCAGCTCAGGTCATGATCTCAGGGTAGTGACATCGAACTGCACTGGGCTCCAAGCTCAGTGGGGAGTCTGCTTGAGATTCTCTCTTCCTCTCCCTCTGCCCCTCCCCACCACTCCTGTGCACTCGTGCTCTCTCACATGCAGGCTGTCTCTCTCTCAAATAAACAAATAAATCTAAAAAAAAAAAAAAAAAAAAGAGCATACAGAATCAAAGAGAAAGGTACCAATGCTTGGGGCCTTAGAAATTCTCTTCCACACTGGGGCACCTGGGTGGCTCGGTTGGTTAAAATGGAAAATAGAGTAATTGACTGTTAGACAACACAGCCTGAAAATAATTTTCCTTGAAAATGGCTGTATCTGCGAGGGTGACGAGGAGAGCTGATGATGCCCCACAAGTACAAGGAACTTTCTCCCGTGCACAGATGTGACGCAGATCAGCAGTTCTCAAACTTCTTGGTCTCGGGAACTCTTTACAGAATTATTGACAAGTCTAAAGAGACTTAATTTATGTCAGCTAATATATTTACCAATATGCACCTTGGGGGAAACTGAAACTAAGAAAAATTTAAAACATAAGAATATACAAGCTTTCATTCCCATTGTATCAGAACATTTCACATCACGTAGCCTCTGGAAGATTCCACTCTGTACTCTTGAGAGAAGAGAGTCAAAAAGGCAAATATTGTTATAAAATGGCTTTTATTTCATGGACCCTCCTGAAAGGGTCTCAAGTACCCCCAGGGCTCCCTCACATACTTTGAGAATTACTTGATACGGACCAAACCTGGGAGTTTTTGAGTCTCCTAAAGGCCCCCCAGCTTGGGCTTGTCAGGAAAAGAGGTAAAATGGACGAGCCTAGGCCTTCCCCACCTTTCTCCCACTAGAGACACATAGTTAAAAAAATTTTTAAAGATTTGTTTATTTATTTTAGGGAGGGGCTTGGAGCAGAGAGAGAGGGAGAGGGACAGAATCTCAAGCCGACTCCCCACTAAGTGCAGAACCCGAGTGGGGCTTGATCCCACGACCCTGAGATCATGACCTGAACCAAATTCAAGAGTTGGATGCTTAACCAAGTCACCCAGATGCTCCTTAATTTTTTTTTGTTTGCATTTTATATATCAGGATTCTAGGTTCATCTTCCTTTAAGTATAGAGTTGTATGGCAAAACAAAAACAAAACCAAAAACAGTTTTTAAACCACTAGTCGCATGTGTACTATGGGGTATAGTGCATAATAGAAAGAAGAAAAAAAAATGATCTTCATTTGAAATATTTATTTATTTATTTTTATTTTTATTTTTTTTTAAAGATTTTATTTATTTATTTGACAGAGATAGAGACAGCCAGCGAGAGAGGGAACACAAGCAGGGGGAGTGGGAGAGGAAGAAGCAGGCTCATAGCGGAGGAGCCTGATGTGGGGCTCGATCCCAGAATGCTGGGATCACGCCCTGAGCCGAAGGCAGGCGCTTAACCGCTGTGCCACCCAGGCGCCCCCATTTGAAATATTTAGATTGAGGATTGATGCATTAGTTGTTAGAACAGTACCAATGTTAAATTTCTTAAGAAACCCCAAAAAGTATGCCAAATGAAAAAAAAGTTCATGAAATACATATTAGTGAAAAGAATGACTATTTTATATGTAAATGTATTTGCTCAGAAATTATTTCCTGAGTACCTACAACGTGCCTGTCTCTAGGCTAGGAAGAGCATATATGCCCTTTTAGATCATTAAAAAAAAAGTCACTGCGTCACTTTGAAGGTCTGTAGAGGCAGGAGGGAAGATGAAAGGCAGTAATGGGCACAGGTTCGCGGGGACACAGCTCTAAACCCTGGCTGTGTGGCGGTTTTCTGAGGGGGACCCTCCAGCTGGAGACCTGAACACCACCCGCTGAAACACTGAGTGAGGGGACAAATTTTAACTGCTCCGTGCTCCAGGTTCCCGAAGAACCCCTACTCATGACTTCCTTTTGGTATAAAGACAATAGAGCTACCAATCTGAAAGTCTTGGAGTTAAAGTCTTCCAATGATGAATTAAGACGAGGTAGTTTTAATTTTTGTTGAAGAAGAACACACAGGCAGAAATGTGAACATGAGATGATCAGCGCCCAGATCAAGAGATGGACCATCACAAAGCCCTCTCTGGCCCCCAGTGGTCACTACCCAGCCCAGGGATGCAACCGTAACAGCACAGATTGCCTCCTAACAGCATAGATGACTTTGCTTTGCCTGCAAGATACACTCTTTTGTGTCTGGCTTCTTTAGCGCCACGTTATATGGAGAGACCCAACCACACTGCTGGATGTAGTTACAGACTTCGCGTTCTCAGGGCTACGCAACACTCCACTATGTGAAGATGTCACAGTGGATGTCACATTCTGCTCCTCAGGTACTTGAGTCATTTTATATATAGACTTTTAGCCACAGAAAAGACTGGAGAGTTTCTCTTTTCCAGAAGGAAGGATCCACAGATGAAATTCACTACCTGTTTTCTACTTGAAATTGGTCTGATCAAAGGAATTTTGGGGGGCGCCTGGGTGGCTCAGTGGGTTAAGTGTCTGCCTTCAGCTCAGGTCATGATCCCCGGGTCCTAGGATCAAGCCCCACATCGGGCTCCCTGCTCAGCAGGGAGTCTGCTTCTCTCTCTCCCTCTGCCCCTCTACACCCCCTCCCCCTACTCATGCTCTCTCTCTCACTCCCTCTCAAATAAATAAACAAAATCTTTTTTTTCAAAGGAATTTTTGGTTTTCCTTCCATGTCAAGACTAGAGATGGTCTAACTACAAATTAAGTATTAACAATTTTAACTAGGAGTTAGGGAAAGGTGAAGGGGATTAATATCTTGGCAGCTGACTTTCGTGGACTCTTCCTAATTCCAAAGGAAACCGATGGTGACCATTTCTCAAACGAGGCAGCATGTCTGGGGCTTCTTAGAGGAATAGCATCCCACACCCAGAGGGTTGCCACTCAATGTATGGTGACCGATGAACGGAGTACATGGTGGGTGGGAGGGGAGACAGTACCCAAACAGGATACAAAATAAGGGCACCTGAAATCACCACTTTACAAAATAAAATTACGTTTATTACAGAATAACACAACTTCTTATTCACACATCCCACCTGTGACATTAATCAGAGCCTTTACCTATGAGCCATATGTCATCTTTTCCACCCTTAGTAGTTTATAAGATTTTTTTTTTTTTTTTTTTTACTTTTAAGTGTTAGAAGAAAAAGAACCAGAGCTGCCCTAAAAGGAATGAGGAAGTGAGAGCTCCCCAGTGTCTGGCTGGCTATGTCTGGGTGACAACCCATGATGTTCTTTCCGGTCTCAGTAATATTCTGAATTTCCACCTGCCCGCCCCCTCTCGTTTATAATGCAGAACACGTGAAGTTAGAGCGGTTCAGTCTTCCTCTCTCTATCAGTGGATTAGTAGGAGCAGAGTGTTATGCTGTTTCTCCCATTTTGCACTGTTCCCCGGAGATAAGAGAACTCCGGCTGGAGGCCCTCCGAGGGTAAGTACCATAAATTAACATAACTGGAAAATTAGCTAGCTGGCAAACACTGGTCTTCGAGAGCACCTCCAACAGAAAACGACTGTACTCTGAACCATGCAGCAAATAATGTTAACAGACTCCGAGCACGGTTTGTCTCAGGGTGGAGCCTGCACTCTTTCGGTATAGGAATTCTGTCAACGTTAACTTCGTTTTGTGTTTCCTGCAAGCAGCATCCTGGGGATCAGCTGTTTCCTCTGGGGGTTAGAGGAGCTCCTCCATGCAGAGCACATAATACAGTGCCTGACAATGTCAGCTCCACGCCCCCCAAAAACATGAGTTATCATGATTGTTAGATTATCTCTTGCTGGGAATGGAATAAATGAATAACAAAGCTTGGCATGGTAACGATAGCAGGTTTAAAAATTTTAGAAATAAGTATGTTCAGGTGCTGTTCTTAATAGCCGAAGACATCTGGTAACATATCACAGACTTGAAATGAAAACTTTTCTATCTAATCGTTTCAGACTTTGTGTTTTGGCACCGAAATTGGACTACTTATCATGTGTCTCCCTCCTCACTCTCTCCCATATGATTTCTCACAGGCAGAGCCAAGGCCACACGGGAGCAAAATTCATCCCCGGACAGTCAGCCCGAAATCTAATGAAGCTGATAAGCAGCTGCAATGCTGTACGTAGCCCTCTTAAATTTCTTAACTCATGTTTTCCAGAGGTAATAGTCAAACGATCTTTGCCTCATTTAATTTTTTCTCTTGCAGTCAAAAACACTAAATGCCAATAACATGGAGACATTGATCGAGTGTCAGTCAGAGGTAAGAGAGCAATTGTAAAAACATTTCATCTGAACTGTGAGAACATGGAAAACTTTGTTTTCACGGAGTATTGTTTGGATTGTATAATTATCAGAGTAGAAAATTAACATCCTAAATGTAGTTAATTAAATATATTAATTTGGACCTTATATGATGATAATCAAGACCTTATTATTGATTCTAGAAGCTAGAAAAAGATCATTGGATTTTATTGACTAATTTTTAATATGAATAAAACATTGTCCATATATTTTGTGGGGAAAGACTGGGTAGATCTCTTCAATCATTTTTAATGAAAATAAATATATTTTTAGGATGATATCAAGGAACATCCTCTGTTGGCATCATGTGAGAGTGAAGATAATATTTGCCAGCTAACTGGTGAGTTTTGAAAACATACTGGTCTTTTATGTAAGTGCTAACAACAAATGTTCTTGGTTTGCAAAACCACAGTACTTTACCCTACTAGGAATTTTTTTTTTAAGTATTCTTTTAAAGACCGCAGAACATTAACACTTAAATGGCCGGCAGACTCCAGCTCACTAGAGCATCAGGGCACTCTGACAGAAAAGATCCTTTCTACAGCCAACCCCCCCAGCTCTCCGAGGAGTTTTTGGTGGGGTCAGATCTCCCGGCTACTTCTGTTTTGACAATTAAAGCAGGCATACATATGAAAAATAGTTCCTTTTCCCTTTTCTTCCTTCTCTAATGAAGAATGAATGTAAGAACCCACAAAGCAATCATTGCTGATCTCCAATTCCTAGGAGCCCACCATTCGCTCTTCACTGTTTTCATAATATGTTTTGTATTACATAACCGCGACCCAGTTCTCTTCAACCATAAGGACAAGCCACTTCTCCATCCATACTCTTCCACTTGCCAGTGTAGAAACATACTGTAATGCATGTAGAAAATACAGCTTTTATATGTAGGGGAAAACAAGAGAAGGAAAAAGAGGGAGAATAAAAAGAAAGAAGGAAACATGTGAGATGGGATACCCATTGTACACATGACTTCAGGAATTTGCAAAGATAGAACATCTCACTAATGTTTTCGTGATAATTCCCAACTACCAGGTCTAGGTTCAAGCCTTCCCGAGGCAATTTGCGCCAGCCCTATCTTCAAGCAGCCTCCGGGGCAGGGCGGGGGATTCTGAAGGGAACTGCAGACAGACTGCTGTAGCTCCCTCTAGTGGTTGGTTGGTGCTAGTGTGGCTGCAGAAGCGCACTGGCCAGCCCAGCTACAGAAGAGCCTTCCAAATGATCTGGAGCAAGATTCCATTCTTTTTCACAGCTCAGTAATATTCCGCTGTATTTATAGACCAGGTCTTCTTTATTCATTCATCTATCAATGGACACTTTGGTTGCTTCCATATCCTGGCTATTGTAAATAATGCTGCAATAAACATAGGGGTGAACATAATCTTGTTGAATTAATGTTTTCTTTCCCTTTGGGTAAAACCTAGCAGTAAAATTACTGGATCATATGGTATTTCTGTTTTAATTTTTTGAGGAAACTCCATATCGTTTCCCATCGTGACTGAAACTAATGTAACATTCTATATCAACTAAACTTCAATTTAAAAAAAAGAAGATCTTGAGCAAGTCACTTCCTCTCCTTTTAAGTTTTGTTTTCTCTGCCAAAGGAGAAAATTAAAATAATCTATTTCACATCAGAAAAACCCACCGGAGTTATTAAGGTCAATATATGAAGATGGTTGTTTGTAATCTGCTCGGCTAGTTTTGCCGATTTTCTGTAGCAAACAGCCAGTGAAGAGTAAAAACAGGAAAGGTGGAGACTTTGAGGAACCTGGGTGTTGATATTTAGGGGCCGGTTGCTCTGGTAACCAATGTGGTTGCTTTTCGGGTTCATTTTTCTAGATTAAAATTCATGCCCTTTGCTTTCTCAGTTTTTCAAAATCATTCCCCCACACCCTCGTAGGCATACCCTAGATGACATTATGTGGCTGACAATATCCATTGTCTTATATGGATCTTTATTAATTATTTTAATAGTTATTTAATAATTTAATAATTATGAATCTAATTTTTCTCTTCGCCTTGTTTTCCTGGCTGTAGAAATTAAGAAGAGAAAGAAGGTGCTGTCTTGGCCCTTTCTCATGAGAAGGCTTTCTGCTGTGTCAGATTTTTCTGGGGCTTCAGAACCTGAATTAAAAACATCACTATTTGATCAGCCCTTGTCAATCATCTGTGGTGAGGATGACACACTCCCCAGACCCATTCAGGTAGGTGTGCACATACTCGCAAACCTACTTCAGGTTTTTGTCAGATGTGAAAAATCCTTGGGAGCTCTAAATATCATTCTTATGCTAAACTTGCTGGGGCCAATCGTTAGGTTTTTCCACTTTTGGAAATGGTGTTTCCACATGTGAGTGCAGTCAGGAGACTAGGAGGCTGTTTACATTCTACAAGTTAGTTGTACTTGCCCTCCATCCCTCCATCCCTCCATCCTCCTGATTTCATGGACTTAAGAATGCTAAAAGATACGTAGCTTCTGAGAAGTCAACAGATAGAGATGGGGTATAAAGTATATGATCAGAAATCCAGTGTTTATATATAGAATGACTTGAAAGGAGAGAGACCGGAAATAATTTAAGAATGTACAAAATTAGCGCTTTCAAACTTACCTCTTCTGAAAAATATAGCAGAGTGGAGGAAGACAGTTGATAGTAATGGGGCTGTGAAAACCTGGCATTCGTGGTCTCTTGTAAAGACCATGTTGGTATCACAGAGAACCACCTTTTATGGAGAGGATTCTCTATCACAGGTGAAGTTTGCTACTGTTCTCATGCACCGTTTTAATAACCAAACATAGATTTTTCATGTAGTAGTAGCAGCACATGGTTTCATGTATTCAAAGTAAGGGTAACCTTTTCCTATTTCTACATCTCTTTCCTACAGGATATTCTCACTATTCTGTGCCTTAAAGGACCTTCCACAGAAGGGATCTTCAGGAAAGCAGCCAATGAGAAAGCCCGCAAAGAGCTAAAGGAGGAGCTCAACTCGGGAGGCATGGTGGATCTGAAAAGTCTCCCTGTGCACCTTCTGGCTGCAGTCTTTAAGGTGAGGTCACGACATTTCTGCCAATAACCTGCGGTGGACTCTGACGCATTAAGTCTCTGAAAATAAGAAACGGGCCCTTCTCCCTACAAATCAAAGTAAACTGATCTTAGAGTTTAAGTTTTTTAGTGAAGCCTTCTTTCTCTTATATAAACATCTGTGTCTATGATCTCAGATTCCAACAGAGAATGATACAGTACATTCTCCCCCAAATTCTGATGAGAAAAGGCCAAGTCCATGCTCCTGAAGCTGGGAGCCCCTCAGATGATGGCCTCACTCTGTTCACTGTCAGGAAGTTGCTGAGAGAGATTTCCCTAGAGTGTTCAAATGCAGGAAGGAAGGGGGCGCAGCCTGTGGCAGGATGATCAGAGGGTCCCTGAGCTGGACCAGACAAGGGGAAGATGAGGACACCAGTACATGATGTAACCCAACCAGGCCCAACCGTTCCCCTTTCATCCTCCAGGACTTCCTCCGAAGTATCCCACAGAAGCTACTTTCATGTGACCTGTTTGAGGAGTGGATGGACGCACTGGAGAGGCAGACCGAGGAGGACAAAATTGAGGCCCTGAAACAGTAAGTGGCCGGAGTCATTGCCAGAGGCCAGGCCCACATGGTCTCCGTCTTCTGATTCTTCACACGATTCTCTGAGTGTTTCAGGAACACTGACATGTGTCACAAGGTATCCTGGACATTCCTTTTAAAGTAGTTTTAGCCAAAGGAAAGGAAGCGCTTTTTCAAAGAGTTTCTAGAAAGTGAACTTCAACATTCACAAATCCCAAGAGGTGGAGGAGGCTAAAAGCATAAGTAGTTCAAGAAGGTATGAGACAAAATCGTAGACGAAAGCCTCAAAACAGGTTAAGCAGCCAAGTGTAGGGATGTGGGTTATCCTCAATCTGATAGATTTGTGTCAGACAAGGCAACAATTTCCCCCATAAAACGTCCCTTAAAGCATAGGAGAACAATCTGGAAGGGATGGTTTTGATCATAAAATTCCACAGCCTATTTCACAGTCTTCTAATTAACCAAAATGAAAACTCTATAAAAACAAATTCCAAAGACAACAGAAATGATTACATTTGTAAATGAAACTGTAACCTGCTAGCGACCAGACAATCTCAAACACCTAACTTCAAAATATCAGCAGTTTTGCCAAATGCTATGAAAGTCTGTCTCTTTGTTATGATAGTCCCATGTGGCTAAATATTTCCAGTGAAATAGTTATTGATAAATTGAAGACATTAGAATATCTGTCCCAAATTGAAAATCCTAAGATTACCGTAAGTTTCTCCTTAAAGACAATACGCTCTCCCATAATAGTAACTTCTTATGAGAAGTGAAAACAGTCCCCATATTAGAGTCACTGTTGCATATTTTGAAAAAGTGAGGCTTTACTCATCTCATTTGTTATCATTACTACCAATGTTACCGTTTTAAGTGCCTGACTTGACCATATTTAAACATGCCCTTAGAAACTAATTTCTTCTCCACAAAGATTTCTTGGAATGGCATAAAAATGGGTCATCTTTGTGTGATGATCACAGATCAAGAAAGGCAAATGATTGGGCTCCCAAAATACCAGTCACACGGTGTTAGAAAGACGTTCTGCATGGCTACACGATTATTCTACAAAACAGTTCCCAAAATGTATCAACTATGAAGCTTGTTGCAGAAGTTAAGGATTCCCACTGTAAGATCTACACAAATAATAAAGGGCTGTGTTATTGGTGTGCTGGTTATAAAGACCAGTGTCTTAGGTCTTGAAGATCTCGTGGTTAACCAGTTTCAATCCACATCACTTGCCACTGGAAGTGTCTGAATGAACATTTCACAATCTTACTGATGAAAATGCACCTTCCTCATTTTGAAGGAAGTCTGGGCTAGGCAGAAACTTTCAACTTGTTACACTAAAGCTGAGAGGCCCATTAGCTTCCTCTAAAACCAGCTTCCCTGCACCTCATTCCAGGGTTGCAGATAAGCTCCCCCGACCCAACCTCCTGCTGCTCAAGCACCTGGTCTCCGTGCTCTACCTGATCAGCAAGAACTCCGACGTCAATAAGATGGACGCCAGCAATCTAGCTATCTGCGTCGGACCCAACGTGCTGACCCGGGAGAATGACCAACACCTGTCTTTAGAAGCCCAGAAAGACTTGAACAACAAGGTTTGTTCTGGTCTCTGTCCGAGAAACTCCCAATGTATGAGCTCACCATCTGTTTGAAAAAGCCGAGTGATAAAATGCCTCTGAGTCTCTCTGGCTGACTCAAGCTCACAGTGAAATATGAAATGCAAAATGCTTTTGTCATAGTTCTGCTCTCTTAGATTTATGCATTTAAGGAAACGGAACAGTCCTGTCTCATAAGATGACAAAGGTGTCCTTTGTTAAGGCTAAATCTCACTGTCTCCTAGGATAGAAAAGCCCTTTTGTTTGGCTGGGTTTTTTTTCATTTGTGCATTGCACTCTGTCAGTCCAACTATCAGTTTGGGAAACTCCTTACCCATATGAAAATTTTAGTTAGAGTTTTTTTTTTTTTTAATTCTCAAAAACTGCATGTCTCAAAAATAACTTCAATATATATGATTTTTACCAATTTTCTGTATGTTCTTTTTAAACACATAAAGATCTCATATGCTCATTTTGGCACCTCCCTAACAGTGAACCCTCATTATAACCCCATTCCTTCTCCTCTTCCTTTAAAAAAATCAAAGATGTCTTTAGGCTGACAACTGGCTTCTTTTTCCTCGTAGGTTAAGACAGTGGTGGAATTCCTCATCGATAACTGCTTGGAAATATTTGGGGAGAACATTCCAGCACATTCCAGTACTGCTTCTGATGACTCCCTGGAACACACTGACAGTTCAGGTACCAAATGTGCTCTTGATTGATTATGATTGTGGGGGGAAGTCCATTCCAGTCTGCCAGTCCATGCCAGTAATGCAAAGTATCTCTGGTATTTGAAGCAGAAGTTACCTGCACAAGTCACCAAACCAAATTCATAGGATGCTATTAACGTGGAAACTTGCTCTCAAATTTTCCTGCAGTCTCCTCACTCAGCTGACACCCCCTCAGCTTCTTTCTGAATCATAAAGAACTGCTACTTTTACCAAGTTATCTTTGGCTAGAGGGTTTTTTCCACATAAAGGGAAATGGGTCCATTAAAATGGAATGGATCCAATAAAAGAGCCATCCAAAGGATTAATTTTTAAATTTAAGATCAATTAATGTTCGGTGAAACGCTGTTTTGTCTCTTTTCTCATTCTCTCACTAGTATTTCCTTTTCCTACTTCTCTTCTGCACTTCAAACTAGGAAAGGAACAAAATTTTAATGTGACCGATCTCTTTCATATCAAGCCTCAGAGTAGCTTCACCAGATTACCTAGCGCCATACTTGATACTAGTAGGGTGAATTGTACAAAAGTTTATTTGTCAAAGAAACTGACCCAGAAACTCAACTGTCCCTTAACTTCCTCCAGACATGTCAACGCTGCAGAATGACTCAGCCTATGACAGCAACGATCCTGATGTGGAATCCAGCGGTGCCACAGGCTCCCCAAACAGGCAGCCCCAGATGCCCTTGGAGATGGCTGCCTGCTGGGAGCCCAGAGGCCCGCAGCTCGCTTGGGAGTTGAGCCCAGAGCCCATTGTCAGCACCGTAGCCAGGCTGAAAAACTCCCTCAGGGAACCAGACAGGAGCTACTCAGAGCCCAGCATGTCATCCTCACAGGAGAGCCTTGAGAGTCAGAAAACTCACCAAAAACTAACACGAAGTGAGGACGACTTCACCATGGCCCAGGCAGGGGCTTGTTTGGAAGGTGAGGAAGCCGAAGACCCGTTTCCAGAGGAAGTGTTTCCTGCAGCTGAAGGCAAAATCCAGAGGCCACAGGACCTGAAGGTGAAGAACTCGACTCAGGGTTTGGGGTTACTGTGGGGACTGGCACCCAAAGCCTCCTCCAGTGGCTCTCTGGATGCTTCCTCTGACAGCTCCCCCGTGGCTTCTCCTTCCAGTCCCAAAAGAAATTTCTTCACCAGACATCAGTCTTTCACAAAGACAGAGAAAAGTAAGCCCAACAGAGAGATTAAAAAACATTCCATGTCATTCTCCTTTGCCTCTCACAAAAGAGTGCTGACCAAAACCCCCAGCTGTGTGTCTGTGAAATCCAAAGGCTTTACAAGAGACCAAGTAAAGAAAGGTTTTAAAAAAGAAAGCCAGCTTGCTGGGCGAATCATCCAGGAAAACTTGTCTGAAATCCAGGGCCAAACAGCTCTAGACTTTAGCTCCAGATCCTACAGCGTCTCAGTCGAGGATGTGTTCCAGCATGTGGATCAGAGAAGCCCTGGGAGTCCACCATCTTACGAAGAGGCCATTCGGTGCCATGCATCGGACCTCTCGGCCTATGGGGGCCAAACAGTTGGCAGCATGAGGGCTAGAATGTTCAGCCAGGACACTCAACTACCGCCTCTCCTACCTTTTCACCACGGAGGGAATTCAAGAAATATACGCAGTCAAGAACCACTTGACGGGCACAGACTATCTCCCAGGACTGAGAGTTGGAAACAGAGCAGGACTGTCCACACTTCTGTCGAAACGATAGGACAAGTGACTGTCACAGGGAGACCAGAGCTGCACCGGCTAAGAACTGTATCTGAGTCAAAACAGAAGTCTAAGCTGGACCACCTAGTGCGGCGAGGTAGTCAGCCAGTCTTTGAGGAGGACCAACTCCAGTATGCTAAAGAATCCTACATTTAGGAAGGCCGTCCAGACACCATGACATGGCTTGTGGTATCTCTGTAAATGCATGACTGTATAAAGAACTGCTTTAGACTCTGTTTTCTAAAAAGTCGAGAATAAGCTCCTTTAGAGAAGTTGTGTAGAGCCTCCTCAGAGGGGCTAGCTATGCAAGGGCACTCAGGTAGTGTCTATGTGTGCCCGAATTTGTGCAACATGTAGCAAGTGTATAAATGTACTGAAGACAAGGTGTTAGGTGCAAAGATGTCTACATGAATATGTGTGTACTTGTTTGTGAACTTGTGGTCTATGGCATTGCTGGTCTCTGCCTCCTGGGACACTTTTCTATTGGTTGGTGTTCCGAAGTAATTTTTCTTCTCTTTTCATGTTGCCTCAAATGTCATGCCATTTTTCATATCTTCCACAAACTCCATTTAGGGGGAAATGTTTAAATCTCTGTTAGAAGTTTACTCCAGTAAGCAGCTTTGTGAAAATTACTCACCATGATAAGAAAAAGGAGCAGACTGCAAGGAATAGACTTCAGTGTCTGGAGTTATCAAAGGCATTACAAACGCCAGTAAATGAAAAGGTCATTGTTAAAACTGATGAAAAATACTTAAATGTGTCTTTTTAATCATCTCATTTTCAATTTGGACAGATGAGTAAAAATGCAGTACATCAATATTGACTAATTTAGAGCACTGTGAGTTTCTCTGTGGCTCAGTAATATCTTCTCCAACAGTGTGGAGGAAATTACTCTATATGCATTGGGGATCATATATAGAATTTCAATGTAATCTCACTACAATAAATTGCCTTCCTTGTTTCAAAGTAAAAATGTTCATTCTTTACTGATATGTTGCCTTCTCTCCCTTGATTCATAGAAACCCAGGAAAAGCACTCATACACTGGGTCATTCAACAACATTTATTGAATATATATTCATTACTCTAGATTAATAGGCAGGCTGGGAGCTTGTCTTTAGAAAGAAAAGACCAATCCAGTTCTCCAGTGGTTTGCAAATCCATAAAAATGTACCTACTTGAAGCCATTTTTTCAATAGTCAATCAGAGGCCAGAAAATTTAGAATGCAGGGGGTACCTGGGTAGCTCAGGCACTTAAGAGTCTGCCTTCGGCTCAAGTCATGATCCCAGGGTCCTGAGATTGAGCCCCACATCAGGCTCCCTGCTCAGCAGGGAGTCTTCTTCTCCCTCTCTGTCTGCCCCTCCCCCCACTGCTCATGGTCTCTCTCCATCTCTCAAATAAAGAAATGAAATCTTAAAAAAAGAGATGGTAAAAAGCAAAATTTCGTATGCAAATACAGGGTAATATAGTCAATATAATTTTTCCTGTTTTTAGTGAATTAAACTCTTCAGGACCTTTAGAAACCTTGTTTTTTTGATGACCAGGTTGCTCATTCACAAACATAATGGTAAAATATTTGTCATATATTAATTAGAACTTTAAGTCTTAATGATTAAAATATTTATCTAGTACCTTGGAGATACTAGACTTCTATTTTCCTTATTTTATCAACCTCTTCCATAAAACACTGTGTGTTTTTGATTTGTTCAAGAAATATTTTTGCATTGGCCAACCACCAGATAGTGAAGGCCTATTATTCTTTTCAAAGGAGATTTATTGATAATGTGGTAAAAAGTTAAAAATGTAACCCGGATTGCTCAAGGCAACATGCTCAGACCTCATAATGTCATTAGAAATATTTTATTAAGCACGCCAAAAGTATACAAATTTCAAGAGACAGACACTCCCCTCTGACGGCTAACTTCAAAAAAGCAATCCTTTTCCAGAGTTGGACACAAATAGTAATAGTTACAATTTTTAGCATCTACTGTGTGCCAAGCACTGTTCTAAGTATTTCAGGTCTAAAACAAGCATAGCGACTTCCTACTGAGAATCAGAATTCTCATCAATAAATAACTAAGACTTGGAAGGCTCCAATCTATTCCACTTTACCACTGACCTGACCTCTGTGTGACCTAACTCAGATCACGAAACACCTGTCCTAAATTTCCTTATTTTAAAAAAGCAGGTGTGAGACTGGAGTCTTCTACCTATCACATGCAAGTAGTATAGTTGCTGGCAAAATTTATGAGCTCCTTGCAGACAAGCAAATGTCATCAATGTTGCTGTCTCTGAGTGGTGGAGGAAAAGGTGTGGTGACTACTTCAAATATTGCAGAGTGGTCTTCCTACATCTCTCCATGCGGTCCACTGGCTTTTAGGGTTGCCCAGCCTGCTTGCCAAGCCCATCAGTTGGCTAGGGCTACCATAACAAAATGCCACAGACAAATAACGTAAGCTATAGAAATATTGTGTCACAGTGCTGGAGGCTAGGACTGAACTCGAGGCATCAGCAGGTTGGTCCCTTATGAGGGCTACAAGGGAAGGATCTGGTCCAGGCTTCTCTCCTTTGCTGGAACACAGCCATCACTCTGGGTCTCTACACTGTCTTCCCTCCATGTGTATCTATCCCCAAATTTCCCTTTCTTGAGGGACACCACCAGTCATAATGGATTAGGGCTCTAGTGATCCATTTTACCTCTTTATAGTCACATTCTGAGATACTATGAGTTATGACTTCAACAAATGAATGAGGGGTGGGGAAGGACACAGTTCAACCCTTACACCAAGTTTCAGAGAATAGTACTTCATGAGACCGTCATTATACTTCACCATAACCAGAGGACCCAAGCTTATGGTAAGATTTGGATATTAAATGATGCTCTAAGGAGCGCACATGATGGGATGAGCACTGGGTGTTACACGCAACCGATGAATCATTGAACACTACATCTAAAACTAATAATTGGCTAATTGAATTAAATTCTTAAAAAATAACGCTCTAGTGAAAGACCCAGGAACACCAGAGTCCTATCCTCCATGGACCCCTTAAGGGCCACACAATTGCAAATGTGACAATCACAAGTGTGCCTGACACCCCAATGAGAGGTGTAGGGTAACATCAGTTTGGAAGTCAAGGGCTAAGTAGGGGTTTCAACCTAAATGCAGGTCTGATCTCTAGTCTGTGAGCCACTGGGCCTCCCCAGCATCCATGCATTACCTTCCTGGGCCTAGTTTAAAAGGGACCCTGGCCCTCTTACCAAATGAAAGATGAGGAAGCATGTACAGGTAATGTGCCCACTGGGAAATACCAGCATTCACTGCCTTGGAATCTGACTGAACAGACTAGAATTTCTTCCTCTTAGGGAAGATAGGGAATTTTCTCTCCTCCTATAAAGAGGGAGAGAAGTAGATTGCCATATTCCATTGCCATCCTCCCACATGATGCACTGTGATTACCTGTGAAGACACGCTGTGTCCACCCCCACCCCAACACCACCCACGATGTGGTCCAGAATGTTGACTTGTGGATGTTAACCAAGGTTGGGTGCTTATGCTGGAGCTCAGCCAAACTGCAATCATCTCAGAGTCTAGCAAATACAATACTTGTGTCACATGGGGTCCCCAAGCAGGTGAAGTAGCAGCCACGGCTTGTGTGCTAGTCAAATAAATAATACTTGGTGGCCACAGTGCCACCCATGATCATTGATGAGAACGTCCGAGGGCAATAAACACTATTTACCCTGATGCACTATTAAAGGAATAAATTCTAGCTGCATTTTCCTGATTGAGATCTCACTGGAAGGACCGCCAGTACATGCCTTCCTCTTGAAGGGTCAAGCAGAGAGAAATCCACATCAGATGAGATCTCACATATTTTGAGTTTCTTTTTTAATTGAATTATGTAAGATCTTAACTCTTTATCTGCGAAGGGAGAGGAATAAGCTATAAACATTTTGCTAGAGATAGAAGTGAATCACTTTTTGGGGGCCATATTTCAAATCTGGACTAAGATTCTGCATCTTGTCTACTCCAGAGTACAAATTAAATGTGATGGAGGAAAAATCAGTGGGATTAAGTGCTGCCCTCCTCCTATTAATAGACTACAAAGAGGGGCCCCGGGAGACAAACAAACCTGCAGAGTGCAAAGTCTTGCCAGAAAAAGGAAATGCAGAATGATACCATCTCTGCAGGAAAGGAAAGACACAGTGTTGGCACTAGAGGATATGACCCAATTCACAGGGCCTGAGTCCACACCCCAAACGGCCTACAAGGACCAGGTACTAAACTTGTCTGAGCCTCAGTTTCTTCATCTGTAAAATGAGGATAATGGCAACACATCAGTTGTGGGAGGCACACAATAGAAAACTGAGATAACCCCTTAAACAAGATGGGGGTTGTGTTCTCCATTAAATGAAGAACAGACAGGCAGTGCAGGGCTGGCAGTTCCAGGACATCCCAGGGTCCCGGGCTCCTTCACGCCAGGGTCAGCTTCACGAGCATGGGACCTGTGCTGTCTCACTGAGCCCCACGCTGAGAAGGACCCAGCACTGGGGTTAACGCTCTGCTGCTGGCATTTTCTCATTATTAGTAACTGTTGAACAAGGGCCCCTCACTTTCATTTTGTGCTGCCCCCTGCAAATTAGGTAGCTCGTCTTATTCACACTCCGTGGCCTTCCATCATTTCCGTATGCAAGAACCTCCTTCTCCAGCCTTGACCTCCAAATTCCAGGCAGGGATGTTCTGCTCAGTAACTTCTACCTACATCCCAGCAGCCAGAAATTATTCCCATGGCTACACTTACCCACAGAGGAGTCTAGGAAATAGTCTCTCATAGGCATATTGCCTTTCCCAACAAAATCAGTAGGAGTGGGAACTATTAGCCCTTGACACAAAAATCAAATAAAAGAGATCATGGATATGGTACAACACATACTAATTTAATAATAGAAAGGATAAAGCACAGATTATTTAGTATAATGAAACAACTGAAAATGTTGAATATGATTAGGGATAATATAAAGACAAGGCAGATAATAATTTTGGAGTATTCCAATCATTCATATGCACGTTGTGAGAATTCTATAATTATATGAGTAGTTTTAAATAAAATAAATTACTAACAAATATGAATTGACCTCCTAAAACTTAAAACGTACTGCACTTATGTACAGAATTCACAACCTAGAAGAAGAATACGAAAGCACTAAAGGCAAAGCTGCATTCCACGTGAGAAATAACATCAAGTGCTATAGTAGAAATGAATAATTGCTTCGTGGTCCAATTAATTTTAGGAAAGGTGCTTCCTATGTGAAACTCCAGAGTCAGTAACAAAAGATTTCAGCCAAGTGTATGACATTTAAAATAATCATGAGGGGCACCTGGGTGGCTCAGTCAGTTAAGCATCTAAATTGAGCTCAAGCCATGATCTCAGGGTCCTGGAATCCAGCCCCCAAACTGGGCTCTCTGCTCAGCAGGTAGTCTGCTTCTCCCTCTGCCCCTGCCTCCCACTCATGCTCTCTCTCTCTCTAATAAATAAAATATTTTTAGAATAGGGGCACCTGGGTGGCACAGCGGTTAAGCATCTGCCTTCGGCTCAGGGCGTGATCCCGGCGTTCTGGGATCGAGCCCCACATCAGGCTCTTCCGCTATGAGCCTGCTTCTTCCTCTCCCACTCCCCCTGCTTGTGTTCCCTCTCTCGCTGGCTGTCTCTGTCTCTGTCAAATAAAAATAAATAAAATCTTTAAAAAAAAAATATTTTTAGAATAAATAAATAAATAATCATGAGAAACTCCAGGAAGGCATGCATTTATGTGATCAGAGCACATCACTATTTAGAAGGAAGTAGGCGATTTCTGTTTTCCATTCTTGTCAAAAAAGGCATTTCCCTATCCAAAATGGTTTTGGAAAAGACAAAGTACTACATAAGATAACTGCTAATATGTGGATGTTCATCTTTTCAAAACAACACTTACATCTTGTTACTTTCCTAACCAGAGATCTCCAATGGCTTCTTCTTTTAAAAAGATTATTTACTTATTTTAGAGAGAGAGAGAGCCTGTGTGAGTGGGGGGAGGGGCAAAGGGAGAGAATCTCAAGCAGACTCCCCATTGATTGCGGAGCCCAACTCAGGGCTTGATCCCACAACACATGAGATCGTGACCTGAGCCAAAACCAAGAGTCAGATGCCTAACCAACTAAGCCACCCAGGTGTCCCCCTAATGGCTTCTTAACACCATTTTCATCAAGTCTAAACCCTGCCACCTACCACTCAAGGCCCACCTTGCCTAGCCCCATCCTGGGGACCCAAACTTACTTCTTTCCTTAGTCCTCCAGTGACTTCCTACCATAAATAATAACAACAGCTAATGTGAAATATGCACGTGAATACCACCTTTCAGAACTGGAGATACAGCCAAAGCTGTGTTTAGATGAAAATTCATGTCCTTATACAATTATATTAATAAACAAAAGTAAAAATGAATGCATTCAGTTTATTGTTCATGAAGGTAGAAAAGGAATAATAAAATAAAGTTGAAATTGGCAATTTCAAAAACAAAAAGAAGAGTAGAACTAATAAATAAAACCAAAGCTGGCTCTCTGAAAACACACTTCTGCCTAACCTAGGCAAGGGAAAGAGACCAAAAGTACACAACAGTAGAAATGCTGATGGGAAATAACATCAGAGACTGAAAATTAAAAGAATCAAAAGACTCCTTTGCTGAGCTCCATGCCAACGCATTTGAAAATGTCAATGAGGTGATCCATGTCTAGAAAAACATAATTTAATGAGGCGCCTGGGTGGCACAGTCAGTTAAGAACCGACTCTTGATTTCAACTCAGGTCATGATCTTAGGGTGGTGGGATCAAGCCCCGCCTCAGGCTCCACACTCAGCAAGGCTTCTGCTTGAGATTTTCTCTCTCCCTCTGCCCCTCCCACTCATGCCCTCTCTTTCTCTCTAAAATAAATAAATAAATAAATCTTTAAAAAAAAAAAAAGAAAAACATAATTTACCAATCTCACTCCAGAAGACAGAGAAAATCTAGACAGATGTATTTATATAAGAAACAGAAAATTACAGATAAGTCTTATTATTATCGATGCAAAAATCCTAAATAAAATATAGTAAATGGGATGTATGAAAACCAAGCGGAGTTAGTACGGGAATGCAAGTGTAATTCCATGTGAAATTTATTAATGTAATTCATCATTTTGGTAAATTATAGGGAAAACATAACCAGCTCCATAGATACTGAAAAATCACCTGTCAAAAATTAATCTCCAGTACTGAATTTTTAAAAGTTTCTTAATGAAATAGAAATTTATGAACATGATTTTTTTTTTAAGATGTCAGTCTTAGACAAAAGGCTTCATGCGCTTAATGAGGAAACACTAGAAACTTCCACTGAAGCCAGAAAAAAGTCAGGTTGGTATTATTTCCATTAACTATCACTGTTCTGGAGGTACTAGCTAAAGCAACCAGATGTGGGGCACCTGGGTGGCACAGCTGGTGGGGCAGCCGACTCTTGGTTTCGGCTTAGTACATGACCTCAGGGTGTTGAGATCGAGCCCCATGCCGAGCCCCTGGCTTAGTACGGCGTCTGAGTGAAGATTCGCTCTCCCTCTCCCTCTGTCCCTCCCCCTGTGCTCGCACACGCTCTCTCTCTCAAAAACAAATAAATCTTTAAAAATAAATAAAATAAAGCAACCAGATGAAAAAGAAACCGGAGGAATAAATATTGTAAATGAGGAGGCAAGGCTTTCCTATTTGTAGATTATATGATTATTTGGAAAATCAAGAGAATCATTAAAAACAAGAACTACTAGAATAAGAAAACACATTAAGCTAGCGAGCTATGAAATTAATACACAGAAACTAAAAGTCTCCATACATACTAACAGAAAATATAACAAAAGAAAAGGTTCCATGCACATTAGCAACAAATGGATAAAATATCCAGGAAGAAACATAATAAAACCAATTTGACAAAAATTTTTAAAAAGTTCTTGGAGGACAAAGAAGCAGAATGGAACAAAAATAGAAGAACTGACTATATTCTTAGCGAGTAAGATTCAAAATCACCAAGTTTTCCTAAGTTACTTATAAACTTAATATGATCACGAAAAAATATCCAACAGGAAGGGTTTTTGTTGTTGTTTGTTGTTCCTGTTGTTACTTACTGAAACGACACATTTAAAGAATCGGTAAATGCTGATTGGAAAGAGAACTCTGAAAAGAAGGATCTGCGAGGGAAAGCCAGCTCTGCCTGATTTTCAGCCATGCTCAGTACGTGAACAGATGGGTCCTGGCATATGAACAGACAGCAAACCAACCAGACAGAATAGAAAGCCCAGGGATAGTGGCAGGTGCATTCAGGACTTTAGCACGTAAAGGTGGCATTCAAAGCAGTGGGGAATATAAGGATAATTTAATAAATGGTGTTGGTATAAACTGGAAGCCATCTGGGGAAAAGGGGGAACGTTATCGCATTATATGTGCCAGGATAAATTCTAGACAGCTCAAAGATTTAAACGTGGGAAGTGAAAGAACCAAACTTCTAGGAGAAATAAGGGAAAATTCACATCATCTCAGAGTGGGAAAGGCATTTATAACATGACTTAAAGTCCTGACGCCATGAAAGAAAACGACAAGTTCACAATGCCAAGGTCAAAAACACCTGCATGAATAAAACACCATAAACAAGAGACAAATGACAAACTTGAAAAATGCCTGCATCACATATACAGAAAAAGGGCTAACTTCCATAACCTCTACACTACCTGTAAATTGATAAGGGAAAGCACAGAACAATTTTTAAAATGTGCAAAAGGTATGAATAGCCAAAACAGAAGAAGAAAACCAAATGGCCTTTACACATTTGAAAAATGCACAAACTCATTCATTTTTTTAAAGGCAAACTAAAACTACACTAAAACACCATTTCTCCCATCAATAGGCAAAAATGGAAAGTTTAATACCACAGTGTGTGGCAAGGCTGTGGGGAAACTGTTGATTCATTTGTTTCTGTTGCAAGTAGGAACCAATACGTCCCCTAAGTAGGATAGTTTGGCAGTATCTATTAAAGTTACAAATACATAAATCATTTTTCTACTTCTCCCTCTAGGAAAATACTTCACAAATAAGTTTTCATGCATACAGTGTGATTGAGGATATTTGCTTTGTCTATAACAGTAAAAGACTGGAAATGACATAAATGTGCACCATCAGGTAATAATTAAATTATGGTTAATTAAATTATGACACATCCATACAGTTATAAAAATTTCTATGCAGCTGTAAAAAAGAAAGGAGCAAGCGCTTCAGCTATTGACACAGAAAGATGTCCAAGATATATGAAGTAGAAAAAAGCAACATGTAGGTCAATGTGTATTGTATGCTATCATTTATCTTTAAAAAAAAGAAATTAATTATAATAGTTTAATGTGTGGGGGTAGGGAATGGGAAGTGGGATGATGGGGCCAAGAATAAGTAGAAGACATTTCAACAATCCATTTCTATATTTTTTAGTGTTTGAACTATGTAACTAAGAATATCATCTTCATATATTAAATACAAAACAATGATAACTAACATTGTTTCTTATATGCCAAGCACATTGAAATGACCTGAGAAATACCTGTCTGGGGTTGGTGTTTCCACATCTGAATGGAGCTGGAAAGTGGGTCAAAGATTTGGGAGGGCCTTGAGTGTTCTCCAAACCAGGATTCAAAGTAGAACAGTGGAAGCCACCCAAGGTAAGACTATGTATTAAGGGGATTACATAGGATGGTTTGGAGGAAGAGCAACGTGAGGCAGGACAACTGGTTCTGAGGTTATTACCCAAATATTAGGGAGCGATTATGTTTGGTCAATAGGAAATCAGGCAGAGTAGCTGCGGTGGGAATGCAGAAGGTCAAAGTGTCCAGACAGTGAAGGGTGGACAGGACGTGACCATTGGAGAGGGCAGGCTGGGCTCTCCAGGAGGACAAACAGGATGAATGCGGGTGGGAAGGAATAGGGCAGGTACAGGGAAGAGCGAAGGCCTGTTCCTGCGAGTATGGCCAGGGTTAGAGGGTGCAGGCTGCAGAGACAGGAGGCCAGGATTAAAATCTTGAAACTTATCATCATCTCTTTGTGCCTTTATTTTCCCATCTGCAAAATGGGGATAATGGTACTACCTATACTGTAGGGCTGACAAGACTAAATAAGATCATATGCATAAAGTACTTTACAGTACCGAAGGCAAAGCTGGTGTTCAATAAATGCTAGTTTTCTCTGGAACATCAGATTTAGATTATTTCCCATGAACTCCTTTGTTACATTACTTGTTTCCCATATATTCAAGTAAAGTATGCTATAAAAATTCAGATTCACAGAGAACATTTTTTAATTTCTCAATGTGATTTTTTTGCTATTTGAACACAGAAGCTTTTCAGAAATGTAACTATGCAATTCAAGCCCTTCACGGACACAGCTCCACACTGGAAATCCTGAAAGATGACCCAATTTCACTGCAGTTAGATAACAAAGCCCGGTGGATGTGTATTTAAAGAAGTGCTCCTCCCTTGAATTATCTTTCTTTTTTTTTTTCTTACAGCTGAATCTGCACACTGACATCAAATATAATGTGACAAAAGTTTAGTACCTCAGCAACTTGAAGATGATAAAATGTCCTGCTAGAGAAAAAATATCAAATTTCAACAAAACAATTTTTAAGCCCAAGAAAAGTATAGGGAAAATACATGTAAAATACACAGGATATTAAAATGTTGAAAATAATAAGCTAGGGAGAAATGGGCAAATTTACGTGTTAATTCCAAAAAGCATTAACTCAAAACATTCTCTGCATTTTCTGATTCTCTCCAAATTCTTTACATACTTTTAATCCATCTAAATAATTGAGATATGTTCCAAGGAGCACCCACTCATAAACTGGCAGGAGGAGATGTGTCCAAAGTTCTTTATTTACATCTCTTAACAGTACATAGTATTAAGCCACTGGACTTTGTTTCCATATATGTCTATATAATTCAAATGGACTGTTATGATTAGGGAGGAGAAAGAAAAACGAGGAAGCTATTTTAAGAGATGAAAAATTTCAAGTGAAAAGCGAGGCATGACTTTAGTCCTGTGGGGAAGTGTTTTGTCATCACTGGTTGGGACAAGACTGAGGGTCTGGATTACAGCAGGTCCATTCTTAGGACACTTGTTTCCCTTCTTGCTTCTTCCTTCCTTCAATCTTGCACTCTGTGCTCAGCAGCACAATCTAATTGGAAGGGAAAATAGTCTGGGTTAAGAACTAAGTCTGATCCCAGCTACACTTACTCCTTTAGCAAGTACCCAAGCATCCTTATATCTTGGTCCATTGGGTTAATAATTGTTATTCTTCCATAGGCTTATATTTAAGTCAACGTCATTAAGGTACAATTTACATGCAATAAGCTATATCCATTTAAAATGTACACTTTGATTAATTTTGCCTTATATATAAACTCCAGAAAACATCATGGTCAAAATATGGAACACATTATTGATCATACTTGGTATTGTCAGATTTTTTCTGGTTTAATTCATCCTAGTGGCTATGTAGTATTATCTCACTGTGGTTTTAATCTGCATCTTCCATTGGGGGATGTTGAGCATCTTTTCATGTGTCTACTGGTCATCTGTGAAATATCCAATCCTATGTCCATTTTTTTAAAAAATGGGTTGTCTTTAAGAATTGAGTTCTAAGAGTACTTTACATATTCTACAGCTAGAAACCCTTGGACAGGCACATGTTTTGTCAATATTTTCTCGCAATCAATGGCCTGTGTTTTGATTTTGTTTTCTTACCTATGTCTTTGGGGGAGTAAATGCTTTTTATTTTAATGAAGTCCATTCTAATATGTCTTTCCTTTGTGCTTTTCATCTTCTGTTTAACAAATCTTTTCCTCAATAGGGTCACAAAATTTTTTTCCTGTTTTCTCTGCTAAAAGTTTTATAGTTTGAGATCTTACATTTCGGCTTATGACCCATTACAAGTTAACTACTGTGTCTGATATGAGGTAAGAGTCAACATTTTTTTTCCCATATGGAATAGACCACTTTTTTTACTGGCATATAACATCATATTAGTTTATTATTTACTAGGTATATAACATAATGATTCATTATCTGTATATATTGTGAAATGATCTCCACAATTCTATTAACATCCATTACCACACAGTCACAAAATTTTTTTGTTATGAGAACTTTTAAGATCTATACTCTTATTAACTTTCAAATAAAGACTCCCTTTCCCCATTGAATTGCCTTGTGCCTTTATTAAAAAAATCAATCCATTAAACATATAGAGATATTTTTGGACTCTCTGATGTTTTGTTGAGTTATCAATATACCTATTCTTTTGTTTATAGTACAGTCTTGAATACTGGAACTTTATAGTAAGTCCAGCAACTTTGTTCTTCTTTTTAAAAATTATTTAGGCAATCCAAGGTCCTTTGCATCCATATAAATTTTAAAATCAGTTTGTAAACTTCCAGGGATTCTTATTGGGATTGAATTAAATGTATAGATCAATTTAGGAAGAACTGACATCTTAAAATTGAATCTTCCAATCCACGAAGATAATATATCTTTCCACTCATTTAAGTCTTAAAATTTCTCTCAGCCGTACCCTGTGGTTTTCAGTGTACATCTGTCTACATTTATTTCTAAATAATCTGATTTGGGGACCTATTATAAACAGAACTGTTTTTCCATTTCATTTCACATTTTTTTTCCTGTTAGAAGATAATAATAGAATTGATATTGTAAATTTTAGCTTCATACACTATGACTTTGCGTATCCACTTATAACTTCTGGTTGTTTTGCAGATCTTCAGGGTTTTCTATGTAAACAATCATGTTAGTTGCTGTTTAAGAAAACCCGGTCCTCCTCCTGCGTGTCTCCTTTACTCTTACACCACTGCAGCCCTCACACTTTCAACACCAGGCGAGGGTTTTCCCCACAACAAGCAATTCTCTGTGACAGCAGCGGAGTTTCCAACATTTTAACTCAATTCTGACACTGTCTACCTGAAGATAGCATCAGATCCTATAGGTTAAGGGCTCAGTCCCACAAAACTGCCCCCCGCTTCCAGATGCCAACTGCAAATACCAGTAGGTCCCCAGGGTGCCCACAATTCTGCCTGACTTAGCTACAATAATCATGGTTTCCAGGACCTCTTCCCCCTTTGGATTCTACTGACTTGCTGGAGTGGCTCACAGAACTCAGGGAAACACTTATGTTAACCGGTTTATTGAAGGATAAGGGACACAGATGAACAGTCAGATGAAGAGGCACATAAGGTGAGGCTGGGAGGATGCCAAGTACAGAAAGTGGAGTTGGACTGGGTTACCGTCTCAGTATGTACATGTGTTCACCAACCTGGAAGCTCTCTGAATCTCATACTTTGGGAATTTTTATGGAGATTTCCTCACATAGTTTTGATCAATCATTAACTCTATTTCTAGCCCTCTTCCCTTCACAAGAGAATGGGGGTGGGGGGGTGGGGGTGGGTATGGCTGAAAATTTCAAGCTTCTAATCATAGCTTGGTCTTTCCTGTGATCAGTCCTTATCAAGGAGCCCAGCCAGAGTCACCTCATTAGAACAAAAACCATTCCTATCACTCAGGAAATTACAAGGGTTGCAAGAGCCCTGTGTCAGGAACCAGGTTCAAAGACCATATATTAGAACAAAAGATGCTCCTAGTTCTAATACCGCTTAGGAAATTGCACGGGTTTTAGAAGCTCTGTGCCAAGAACTGGGGACACAGACCAATATATATTTTTTCCTATTATTTCACAGTGAAAATGAGGACAATTTTGCTTCCCCCTTCCCAATCTTTATCATTTTATTTGTTTTTCTTCCTCTATTGCAATGGCTAGGACCTCCAATTCAATGTTGAATAAAAGTGACAAAATTGAGCACATTGCCTTGTTCTTGATTCCAGTAAAGAATAATTTTAATCCTTCAACATGAACATACAATGTTAGCTGGAGGTTTTTCATAGATGTTCTTTATAAGTTGAATAAATACTTTATATTCTTTGTGTGGTGAGAATTATTCTTGTGAATGGATGTTGAATTTTGTCATATTTTTCCTCTATGTATTAAAATGATCATATAGTTTTCTCCTTTATTCTACTAATATGGCAAAACATTGATTTTCTAATGTTAAGACAACTTTGAGAGAGGAGTGACATCAGCAAGATGGTGGAATAGGTTTCAGCACTCATACCCTCACAGAAATATTACTCAGAACAACTCTCCATGCACAAAAGTACCTTCACAAAGGCTAAGGACTCCAGGTAAGGGATTACAGCACCTGGATGGAGCACAGGAATAAGAAAAGATACACTGAAGTAGGTCGGAAAGACAGCTTCACATTACTCTTGTCACCATTCCCCCAAGACCCAGCAGCCCAGTTTGGAGAAAGACAAAAGAGAGTTGCAAAGTGTTCAGTTGTCTTTTCCCTTCTTAAAAAAAAAAAAAAAAAAAGTGAGATCATTAGGCCTGAAGTTTTCTTTATAGGAAGGTTTTTGATAGTTACAGAGTTACTATAGTTTAATGGTTATGGAGCTATTCAGATTTTCTGTTCCATCTTGGGTCAATTTGGTAAGCTGTATTTTTCAAAATTGTCCAATTCATCAAAAGTATTGTTTGTTAGAATCAAGTTGTTCTTATTATCCTTTTAATATTTGTAGGATTTATAGTGATAATCCTTCTTTCAGTCATGATATTGCTAACTTGTTTTCCTTCTCTCTCTCTCTCTCTCCCTTTTTTCCCGTCAATCTAATTCAGGGTTTATCAGTTATGTTGAACTTTTCAACAAACAAGCTTCTAGTTCTATTAATTTCCTCTACCAGTTAATCTGTTTCATTTAACTGATTTCTTCTCTGATCTTTTTTTCCTTCTAATTTGGTTTGCTTTGTTCTTCTTTCCTGAGCTGCTGCTTCTTTTTTTTTTTAAGATTTATTTATTTTAGAGAGAGAGTGGTGGGGGGAGGGGCAGAGGGAGAGAATCTTTTTTTTTCTTAAGATTTTATTCATTTATTTGACACAGAGAGAGACAGCCAGTGAGAGAGGGAACACAAGCAGGGGGAGTGGGAGAGGAAGAAGCAGGCTCCCAGCCAAGCAGGGAGCCCAATGAGGGGCTTGATCCCAGGACCCTGGGATCACGCCCCGAGCTGAAGACAGACGCTTAACGACTGAGCCACCCAGGCGCCCCTCAGAGGGAGAGAATCTTGAAGCTAAAACTTGAAAATACCAAGATGCCCTTGAGTGAATAAACTGTGGAATATTATTAGGACTAAAAAGAAATGAGCTATGAAACACCAAAATGACGTGGAGGAACGTTACATGTGTATTTCTAAGTGGCAGAAGCCAGTCTGAAAAGACTACATACTGTAGGACTCCAACTATATGACCTTCTAGAAAAGACAGAACTATGGAGAGAGTGAAGGGATCAGTGATTGCCAGAGGGTGGGGGTTGGAGCTGGGGGAGGATGAATACACAAAGCACAGAGAATTTCTAGGGCAGTGAAAATACTGTTTGATAACTAATGATAGATACATGTCATTATACATTCGCCCAAATTCATAGAATGTACAACACTGAGAGTGAACCATAATGCAAACTATGGACTTTGGGTGATGTGTCAATGTAGGTTGATCAATTGTAACAAATGTACCACTCTGGTTGGGGATATTGACAATGGGGAGGCTATGTGTTGGGGGGCAGAGAATATATGGAAATTTCTGGCCCTCTCTCTCAATTTTGCTGTGAACCTTAAACTGCTCTAAAAACTAATGTCTAAATAAGGGGCGCCTGGGTGGCTCAGTCGTTAAGTGTCTGCCTTCGGCTCAGGGCGTGATCCCGGCCTTCTGGAATCGAGCCCCACATCAGGCTCCTCCACTGGGAGCCTGCTTCTTCCTCTCCCACTCCCCCTGCTTGTGTTCCCTCTCTCACTGGCTGTTTCTCTTTGTCAAATAAATAAAATCTTAAAAAAAAATAATGTCTAAATAAAAATAATTTTAAAACTCAGTTAGGTCAAGATAATTGATCTACAGATCATCTATGTCATTACTGATACTTTGTCTAGTTATTTTATCAATTGCTCTGTAAGAGATGTTAAAGTTTCCCACTATGATCATGATACCATTTCATCAATTTTTATTTCTTTTATTTAGAGTCTGTTTTAAATGAGTACACATTTATGATTGTTATATCATCCTGACTTATATGGGGTTTTCTTTCATTATGTAATGTTCCTATTTATTTCTGGTAATAATACTCTGTTTGGAAGTCTATTTTATCTGATATTAATATAGCCACTTCAATTTTCTTTTTTTTTGCATGATATGTCTTTTTCCATCCAGTTTATTTTCAACCCTTTTGTGTCTTTATGTGTGTGTGTGTTTGTTTGTTTGTTTGTTTGTTTGTTTTTTAAGTAGGCTCCACGCCCAGCATGGAGCCCAATGTGGGGCTTGAACTCACAACCCTCAGATCAAGACCTGAGCTAGGATCAAGAGTTGGACGCTTAACCAACTGAGACACCCAGGAGCCCGTCTTTATGTGTTTTTTATTTAATATGTTATATTTTTCAGTTCTAAAATTTTTACTTTATACATTTTCAATTTCTCTTATGAGATTCCCTGTCTTCTCATTTATTAGGAGCATTTTTTTTACCCCATTGGACATAATTATAATAGCTGCTTTAAAATTCATGATTGCCTTCTCTGTTGAAAACAGGTCACATTTTCCTGCTTCTTCATATTTTGAATAGTTTTGGAATGTATCCTGGACATTGTGAATGTTAAATCATCAAAAGTGACTTCTGTGGTATTAATTCCATTGTTGAAATTTCTTTTTAACAGGCAACTGATTTGGTTAGACTCAAACTGCAAAGCTTGCCTCACCCATGGTGGGGAGTAATTAAATCTCAGTTCACTGCTCTAAACCTTAGCTGCAAGAGACTCTGAGTCCGCCTTGTGCATGTGTGGTGTGTGAGTTGGCTAGAGACCTGGACAGAGTTCAAATACAGATTCCAGGTCACTCCTTCTCTGGGTGATCCCTCACTCTCTCCTGGTTCTGCTCCATCCTCTGATTCGTCAGGCCAGAAACATGACAAGCTTTCTACTGGAATTTTAGTCACCCACACAATCTGTGCAACCATGACCTGTTCTCTGGCCAAAACTGATACCAGGAAACTCTCCTCCCCCAAGTTTCAACTCCCCCATTTGCTTTTGTTCACTCTCCAGAGCCCTTGGGTAGTTGCTGTCTGTAGTTTGTCTAGAGTTTACAGCTGCAGTTTCTGAAAGGGTTGGACTGTTAGGAGCCTGCTCCCCTGTGACACTGGGTGCCTTTTCTTCTTCAATACTGCATATGCATTACCTAGTGAAAAGCTCTCAACATAACATGGACGGTGTCCCTGGTCGCCACTATTGAAAGGATAAAATGTGATCAGATCTTGGAAAATTCTTTTGGCATATTAAATGTACTGTTGAGTAAAAAGAGGCATTTAGACATATGTTAGAAACTGACCAGTTTCCAAAGATGTAAATATGGCCCAAACAAACGTTAAGAAAAATATATTGAAGTCTTAAGGAAACATGGGTCGGGGGAGATGCTCACTGGAGGGTGACGGGGAGGCCATCTGGTCATTTCATTCATGACCCTAATTATTTTTATCCATGAATCTGTAGCAAAAAGTGACAAGGTTTTCACTGTGGCTGGAAATGAGAAAAAGCGTGGCTTGGTTTCTGACAAATTTGTAGGTGGTATGACACGTGAGTGGCATACACTTAGTTCCCAAGAAAAATTGTATATGGCAAGACTGATGTCTAAACCTAAAGCTTGAAAAGACAACAAACATCCACAGGCCTCAGAGTACATGGACACGCATGCTATCTACATTCATTCCTTTCAGGATATTTAATTTATAAAGAAAGTTCAATAACTCCTTTAAAGACAGGAATTGTCTATTCAACAAACATTATGCCATATCCAAGCAGCAAGACAATCTGTAAAATTCATCCCCTCTCAAATTGCTAAACTGGAGTTGCTAAATCTAGCAGTTCTTGTCTAAGAATTTTCACAGGTGTTCATTTGCATGTGTAAGATTCCTCTTGCTATGTAAGCTTTTAAACAAGTTGAATCGGATTTCAAATCTAATTTGTAAACACTGGTGTCTGACTATCCATTCCCATAGCAGAGATAGTAATTGTTCTACATTTCCAGCCATTCCTAGGGATTAAAGAGTTAGAAAACAGAAAGGCAAAATTTAAACTCCAATCTACTGGCCCCAGCTCATATCAAATTCCCAGGCTTAAAAAAATGTCTTCTTCCTTAATATCCTTGCCTCAACTGTCTTCCCCATCCAATTCATACAGCATGTGATGCTTGGAAGCCTCATCTTCCAAATCCTACTTCACTGTGTTTACCAAACCCTTCAAATCCCACCCTCTTGCCTGGCTCCCTAGAGGACGTCTATTTGCTCATGGAGTCCCTCCCACAGTCACTGTCATTACTCCTGGATGGGTCTCCTCAGAGCCCTGCCACGGAAGCATGGCAGGCTAGGCACTCCATCACCTGGCTCTGCCTATTTTCCCAGCCCACCACTCCCAGAGCCCCCTGCACCACCTGCCCTTGCCCTGCGTGCAGCTCCCATACTCGTGCAAAGCCACACCTGTGCCTTTGCTCATTCCAATTCCTCTACCTGGACAGTGTGCACAGTCCACACTCCCCACACCTTATCGCTTCCACCACGGAGCCTACCTCCTCTCCAAAGTAAAACTGACCCTTCTTCTTCTGCACCCTACATTTTAATGTCCTTATTTTTTCATGATTCCCTCCCCCGGTAGAGTCTAACTTGTTTGAGCGCAAACACGGATCACATTTCTCTTTGTATTCCCCAGTCCTAAAAACCAACCTCACATATGTTAAATGTTTGTTACATGTTGCATGCTGTTACCAATGTTAAATGCAGTTAATGAGAGAACAGATACATCAACATGTACTCTTTAGTTCAACCAGGCAAATAGGACAGTGGTTCCCTACACATAATTCACCTGCTTACCTCTCAGCTTTACACAAAACTTCCTCTGAAGTAGAATTTCTCCAAACTACAACCACCCATCCTTCTGCCTCGTCCTTCGATATTCATCGACTTCAAAGGCTCTGTGAATCAACCCTTTCACTTTGATCCTTCTTTCCTACTATATTATCGATTCCCAAACCCCTTGGGAGGATACTGAAGGCATTATCTTCCTTTGACTTCAAACATTTCTGCGCTCCTTCTTTGTACCAGGTGTTATGACGAGATGGGGATTTTGGGGGGGTGGTATTACCTCATTTAATTCTCACAACAACCTTGTGAGGTGAATATTAATATCCATGTTTTTATGGATGAGAAAATTCAGTAACTTTCCCAAGGTCACATCGGTCATGAGAGATGAAGACAACACTTAACGTGGATTGACAATATTCTGAAGACACATTCCTTTTCTCCAACCCAGCATGGGAGATGAGGGACAAATATTCTAGGCTGGATACTGGTTTTACATCCTTCCTATAATACATCTATTATGTTTCACAGACTGAAATGTTTCTAAAGCCACAGAGTAGTTCCCTTAAAAATGCGTAAAGCTTATCTCTGACAAGAGATAAAAGCAAAGAAGCTCCTGGCTTTGGGCTAAAACCATATGTATGCAAAGGTAACTGTATTACTCAAGACCATTCTTCCTCTGTCTTCAGCACAGTGGGTGCGGAAAGGGGGCACTGGAGGGGCTTCCCCAGGGAAGGAGCAAGACGCAGGGGCCTTTTCACAATGTGCCACAGGCACTTCAAGAAGTGTCATTCAGGTCTCAGACCCTTTGAGAAAAACAACTCTTATTTTTACGAATAGGAAGAGTTGGGTGTTTTTTTTTTTTATATATTCTTACAAGAAATTTCCATCCGTTGGCTTTTAATTTTACTTTTCATTCAAAAGCACAGCATGTTTTTATATTGAAAACTTCCTAGGAAGTGAGAGCCATTTCTCACACTCAGTCACGGCTTTGCTCTGCTGCGGTAAACAGCACGCATCCTGAAACCCTTGCTAGAGAGCCACTGAAACCTTTCAGATCAAAAGGAAATGATCAGTAAACGCTTCGATTCTGAGTTCTGTAGCAAATGGAAAAAACGGAGAAGGGGCAATCCTCAATGTTAGCGTCAGATTCAAATAACAAACTGTGCAGAGAGGAACAAGAACTGATGTGGAAACAGGCTCTTTCAAGTCAGACCCGGGTTTTGAGGGGCCTGACGCTCGTGCAAATTTGGAAACGCCCGCCCCATAAGAAAAAGAATGCAAACTCACAAATACAAATTCGAGAATGAACACAAATATTTACATAGAATGAGAAACAAAATCATAAATTATAAATTCAAATGAAAGTGACATTAAATAAATTATAAATTTATATTTATTAAATTATTATTATTAAATAAGCTGTGGTTTATCTAACAGCAAGCAAAATCCACCCCCTCAAAATTATGTAATATTTTTATTAACAACCTCCTGACGCACTTCAGTAATGCTTCTTTTTCTACAATTTTTGGCTGCACACCCTTTTTTTTTTTTTTTTTTTTTTAAGATTTTATTTATTTATGTGACAGAGAGACAGCCAGCGAGAGAGGGAACACAGCAGAGGAGTGGGAGAGGAAGAAGCAGGCTCCCAGCAGAGGAGCCTGATGTGGGACTCGATCCCGGAACACCCAGATCACGCCCTGAGCCGAAGGCAGACGCTTTAACGACTGCGCTACCCAGGCGCCCCATGGCTGCACACCCTTTTTAATCACTTCCTCCTGTAAATATTTTGTATTATTTTCTGTAGAGAGAATAAAAGTTAATCCTGGAGGTTGGGGTTTTTTTTTTTTAGCTTGATTAAAATTTGGGATTCTCTTCAACTTTAATAGCTTAGAATAAATTTCAGCTTCTCAACTCATTGTTAATATAAATTTTTAAGACTGTCAAATTTGGAGAAATCTCTATCAAGTTTCATACACGAGCTGCAAAATCTGGGAGGTTTTCCCACAGACTACCTACTGGCTCCGTATATTTCAAATCTAGTTTCTCCTCTGCTACCCACATACTTTCTGTATGAGGCTCTGTAAAAAGCATTCTTGCATGTGTTCTTGTACAGAAAGCTGCGTGAGTAGGCACCATAGCCGGTGGGAATATCTCTGGAAGCCCTTCCTACCCCAGGACGGCTGTCAGTAGCTTACCTATTCAGGGAAGAGACTGTCAACCACATAAGTAAATCTCACAGAACCCAAATTAAAAGTATCCATAAGTCAACCATCCCTGAGCAAAATCCCAAATTTCCATAGCCACTCCAAAGCGGGTAGGCAAGGGGACACAGGGGCAGAGTGGAAAGAGACAGGAGTCTTAGACTGATTATAGTTAAGATACATTTTGCAAATATATAAACCACCCCACCACGTGAATCCATTTTTGACCCTTAGGAGGGACTGGGGAAATGACAGGCCCTTACTTAGCTCAAGCTGCCTTTACTACCCCACCTCTGGGTCCCTAACGTTGTCGGCCCTCAGACTGCCACTAACAATCAGTGAAAAACACATGTACGAGCTCTTCAAGAACTCGTCTCCATAATCACTGTTGTAGTCTAGTCAGCATAGACATCGGGTGCCAGGTTAGGTGGTTTCGTTCATTTATTTCTCACGGGGACGCTGAGGAGCACTACCCACCCCCCCCCTTCAGCCTGGGAAACAGGCTCAGAGTCACGAAGGAACAGAGCAGGACCCAGGGCAAACTCCGAGAAGCCCTGACTCTTTCTACGTTCAAGGGCTGCTGCTTCCTACAGTCTTTTTTCCCACAGAATAGAAAACGTTTAAGTATAGAGATGAAGAAGGAATTTTAAAAAGTTACCTATAGTCCCATTACCTAGACACAACCTTAGTAAGATTTTGGTATATTTCCATGTTTTACGGAACATAGAAATTGAAATTATTACATTAAATAAACCCATTTTTCCTCATTTTTAAGGCAATATACGTGCCTTGTTAAAAACGGGAAAAATCTTGAAAAGACACTAAAAACCTGCTGTATTAGTTTTCTGAGGCTGCTTTCACAAAATCCAATAAAATGGGTGGCTTAAACAACAGAAATGCCTGGTCTCATTGCTGTGAAGGATTTCTAGCCTAGAAGGCTGTTTCACTTGAGGGCTGTCAGGGGAATCAGTTCCCCTCCTCTCTCCCGGCTCCTGGTGGGCTGCTGGCAGTCTGTGGCATCCGTGCCTTTAGAAGCATCACACTGATATCCAGTTTTATGTCTGCATGGTGTTCTCCCTGTGTGCAGGTCCGTGTCCTCCTTAAATGGACATCAGTCATATCTTATTAGGGTCCCATCCTACTTCAGGATGACCTCATTCTGATTTAACTAATTACATCTGCAAAGATCTTGTTTCCAAATAAGGTCCCATCGGCCAAGGGTTAGGGAATTGACACACGAATTTTAAGGGGAGATGATTCAACCCATCACACCATCCTTATGAGTGAAAGAAAATCAGTGTTGACAATTTATTATTGGGTAGTTTTTAAAAGTATGGCTACAAATTATTTTGACACTGCAAGTGGGATCCTTGTCCCCTTTCCTTGAGTCTGGGCAAGGCAGCGACGGCTCTGCTCAGTGGTGCTAGTAGTCAAGTCATCAGAGCCCTGGCACTAGATGGAGAGTGAAAGAGCTTCCAGACGCTTTCAGCCCCAACTGTCAAGTCACCCCAGTTTGAGTCTTACCACCTGAAGTCCCAGACCTCCCTGAGTAAAGACAAAGCATTCCTACTGTATCATGTCCCGATTCCCAACCCACAGAACCCAGGAGCACAGGAAAACCGTTATTGTTTAAGCCACTCATTTCTGGGGGAATAGTACCTAGAAATGTTATGGTTCTTAGGTGGTTTCTTTTTAATGTGCCTTTAAAAATATATCTCCCTGAAGTGAGTCACTGACTTCTTAGATCAAAAGGAAGTGATAAATTGCTATCTGATTCCGAGATTTTCTTTAAGAAATAGAAAAGCAGATAAGCTACATTTCTAAACATCAGCATCGTATATAATGAATATAACGATTCCAACCAGAGGCAACATGGGGACATTCCCAAGTCCCAGGTTCTTAGAAGAAGAAAGAGTGAAGCCTACTAACTCAGTGGCTGCTAACACGTGGTTTACTAGTCTCACCCAATTAAAAGTACAAGTCAGGTAAACATCAGAGTCTTAACAGATGCAGAAAACATGTGAGGCTCTTAGAAACGAGAACAATCAACACGCCACATTATTCAGCCCTCGTTTTGAGAAAGGGGGAGTGTTAGTATCTCAACCAGGTAAACAGTTAAGCCAGTATTAACACATATGAGAACCAAGTCAGTTTAAGTGGTCATCAAACGATAGTTCTGAAACAGGGGGTAAAGCATGAGGAGCACGAAAGCCATTTCCTGGGAAATAGGAGGAGCCTCTGGAGGAAGAGCTCAGGGAGGCTCTGCAGACCGAGCTCACCCTCCGCCCTCTGGACGCACAACCAACCCGACCACGTGCAGGCCAGTCGATTATCTGCATTTTGGTCCAAAGTGAGTGACGCTGGTCTTATAAATCCTGGGCTCATAACTTCCTCATTACTGAGTTGTTCATTGATGAGTATGACACTCTTTGGGGTAGTAGAAGTCTTCAAGAATTTTTTAATGAAGGAACAGGATGGCCCACGTTGCCGTGCAAATCTGAAAGCAAACGCTATTGCCTTGAAAGACAGTGGACTTAGCTCGATATAAGGTGTTCCCAGCACTTTCCCCTGAAAACTATCAGATGTCATTTGTCCTCTGATCTTAGATATTGCAGAAAAGCCTAAGGCCAGTGGGATTTTTATTTCTTGCATAGCTAACTTGCTTCTTTTTGCCTAAATGCTCATAATACCTCTTCCCTTTGTCCTTGTAATATAAAAATGTTGCCATTCGTTTTTCTTGGAATGTGTATTTAGGAAACACGTGTTAAATTAATTCTTTAGTTCTTGCTTCTATTTTCCCATAAGAATAGGAATCATAGGTTGAATTGTTATCCCTTCTCTAAATATCACCTCCCATGCTGGGTCAATATTTTTAATCTTTTCCCTCTAGGTTCTGAGAACCTTCCTCAATACGTTCTTTAAATGACTGATTTGACATCTGACAACATCCTCTAGTATGCAGAACTGAACTGTTACTGAAGCTTTAATTTTCCTTTCATCCCGTGTTTCTTGAGACTCTGCCTTGTGCTGATTCAGACATGTTGAGCTCTCAACTCCCCAAAATTCTAGGCATTCTCTCACCTCGAGGGCTTCACATGTGGTACTCTTTTCCCCCAGAACACTTCCCCCCTCACTTCACCTGGCAAACTTCACATTTCCCCTCTTCCTCCTCTGTTTCCTCCTCACCCTCACCTTCCAGGAAGGGAAATAAATCCACACTTGGTGTTTTCACACTTGGTGTTTGCCAACAGACACAGCATCATCATGGCCTCTGGCCTCACTCTGACTACCTGGGTGCGTCTGAAATCTCCTCCTCAAGCTACAATCCACCCTCCTATGCACAACTCCCTTCCTCCCTTCCCCTGTCCCCTTGTCCACATCCACTGCTAGACAAAAATGCGACACACCCTATCGCTGCCACCCTGGGTACGTAGTTCAAAGTTGGAAGACCTTCCCCTTTTGGTCAATGTCATTTTAAACCAGGAGTCCCTGACCCTGTCTTTTTAAACAAATCTCAGGGACACAGACATTATTAGATAATTTCAAGAAGCACCCTAGAACACACTTTCGAAGCCTTCATTATGTGCATATATTATATTAGAGATTCTTATCGAAGAGACCTAAATACATCAGATATGCACAGACCACTAAGAATATGCACAGAATATACACACAGAATATGCACATATACCATAAAGCACAATTCCACCAATGTTATTAGTATTCTCAGACATCAGGTAAGCTGTATGGCCAGGACAGGGACACCAGCCTCCCAGGAAAGAGAATGGTCTCCACTTTCAAGATGTCTCCCTTTTGGCAGGCAGGGGACTTACCTACCAATGTCTCCATCTCCTGGATTTCAATAGAATCTCAGGGCTGAGAGATCCCATTCATTCAATACAAAAACATGTATGAAAACTGGCTTCTGCTTTCGTACTGAGGGAATTCAGGTCACGAGAATTTATTTTCTGGTAAAATCTCACAGATAACTAAAGTGACTTGTGATTCATTAATGCATATGTAGAAAAAACATTTAGTAATGGTTCTAGTTATGATTTTTTTGTTAATAGCAAGGAGCATATTTGTTTGGATTGAGAGGAAGTTAAATATATATCCTATCTAGCAAGCGCGCCTCGTAATGTTGGTGTGTACGCTCCTGAAGAGTTTTGTAATAACAGGTTCTTACATGAACATAGATTTCAGAGCTCATTTCCTTTCAGAAGAATGACATGGTGAAATTTTTAAGTGAAGATTTCTTTTGAAAAATTATAACTCTCTTTTTATTTTAGATAAATTTTCATTTCTTTAAATTAGGTGCATCTATCTTTTTATCTTAACCCTTTATAATGTCAATTTTTGAAGAAAAAGATAATCATGTAATAGGGTCTAACTTTAAAAATTAAAGACAGGCAGACCCTAGGATATTAGACTGTTTCAGAACATTTGGGTTTTAGTTTTTTAAATCTGAAGGTCAGTATTAACTGACATTGGCATAAATTTGAAATTCATATTCTCTTCACCAAAATCAAGGTAATTCTATGGCATCCACTTCTCCAGCTCTGCCTTCTTACCTTCTCAACCTATAGGCTGTTGTCATGTGTATATCGTACAACCTTCATAGTATCAAAATGTTCCCCGTCAGGTAGAGGAAGCAAGTTGGAGCCAAAGAAAAGAAAGACACCAGATGGACGCAAAGAGTAGAGTGGGGGTGTACACATTCAACCCCCCCCCCCCCCCCCCCCCCCCCCCCGCTCCACTCCCCGGCACCGCCATTCCTAAAGTCACACGAACTACCCTCGTAAACTTCAAAATACTCCCTTCTTGGCAGGCAAGTCCCAACTGGTTTCTACCATCCGCAACCAAACCTTCACTAATACAACCGCTTTATGCAACACCTATTTCGCTATAAAGTTGGGCATAAACAAGTTTTATGATTTTTAATCTTATATTTACACAGCTCTTCACAATTGTCTAAACACTGCCACACACATTCTCTTTAGATACGTAAAAATCATTGGGTGAGATGGGTAAAGCAGCATCTACCACAGACAGAGCATTACTTTAAAATAACCAAAAAAATGTTGTCTTTATTTTATCAATAAAGAATCACTTACATTTTGCCTGAGGTCACAGAGCTAGCAGGTGCAAAAGTGGAGTTGGGCTGGAGTCCTCGGACGCCACACCAGGGGCTCTACACCCATCCCCCCCCCACCCGCCGGTGTGCTCATTCCTAGCCTGCTGCTCCGGCGTCACGCCACACCTCAGCACCTGTGTCGAATATGCTACAGAGACTGGCTCTAGAAGGGAAACCTGTCCACAATGGAAAGATCTACTTTCTAATCGGTCTATTTAATAGATGTGATTTTGTCAAATAGCATCTCCTTAACGCAAGGTCTACTTGTGCAGCTATGATTTTACTTAGCAAAAGCTAATAAACAGTTAGTGACACCTTGTGGCAAAACGTACGAATTCGTGTGCTACTACCACCCATGTTCACTCGACAGACTTGTCCAAAGGCCTTATTAAGTAGTTAAGACAACAGCAAAAATTCTGGAAAGAGTAATCTAAGGTTATAGTTCTCCCCATAACTAGATCTCTCCTCAAATTGCTCTGCTTAGGCTGCAGTCCCCATGTCCCAAAACTGCTGTTATTGTCAAGTTCACAGACACTGTCCATGTGGGCAGACCCAATGGTTACTTCTCAGTTCTGATCTTACTTAAGTCCTTGTACCATTTGACCAGGTTGAGCCCGGGGCTCTTGAAACCCGGGGTTTCAGCAATGCCACGCTATTTCCCTCCTACCTCTAAAGCCTTTCAAGCCCTCCCAGTGCTCATGAATACCAAACATATTCCTGGCCCCAACCTTTCCACTGAACTCCAGACTCACAACTCCAACCGACCAACTTGACACATCTGTTTGATGTCCAATAGCCTCTCAGAATTAACATGCCCCAACGGGACTCTCGATTCCCTGCTTCTTCCACCCCATCAACTATATCTCAGTAAATGACATGATTATCATGTTTATTTTGCTCAAGTTAAAAACTTAGAGGTCATCGTTTCTTCCTCTATTCCTCCCCCTCTATCTAATCCATCAGTAACTTATCTGGACTCATTCTCCGAAATATCCCCAAGGCACCCCTTCTCTCCATTTACCCTATGATCACCCTAACTCAAGCCACATCCCCTCTCCTAGCCACAGCACCTTCCTGACTATTCTCCTCTTCACCTCTTACAGTCCATTCTTCACATGGCAATCAGTGATCTCTGTAAAAGAGAATTCGGGACATGTCATCGTCCCACTTAAAACCCTTGAAGGATTCCCCATAATCCAATCCTCTCCATTCTACAAGGCCCTACCTGACTGGACTCCTAGCTACCACTAAACACTGACTTTCAACCACTCCCCCCCTTGCTCTCCATGTCCTAGACACACTGGCCTTCCTTCTGTTACTTAAACATGACAACTTTGCTTTTGCCTTCGGGACAGTGCACCAGCTACTCCCCTCTGCCTGCACTGCTCTCCCCCACAACTCCTTCCTATGGCATACAGGTCTCACGTCAAATTATTACTTTCTCAGCCTTTTTCTGCAGTTAATCTAAAGCAGCAGCTAAGCACTCCCTATCCTAATACCCGCTGTGTTTTCATCACAGCTTTTATCATTCCATGAAATTGTTTTCTTTCTTTTTCAATTCATTTGCCTCTTACTTGTCTCCCTTCACGAGAATGAAAGCCACATCTATTTCTAGTTCTTACTAAAGTGCCCGGAGCAAGGAAGGTGCTTGATGTTTACTGAATAAGAAGTGTCATACTTTCTGTCTTACTTTCTCTTACCTATGCTTAGAAATATTTCAGGGGCGTCTGGCTGGCTCAGTCAGAAGAACGTGTGACTCTTGATCTCAGGGTTCGAGCTCCACGCAGGGTGTAGAGATCACCTAAAAAATAATAAAACTTTTAAAAAAAGAAATATTTCAGAAACTATAGCCATTCACTCCTTTTCATACTCCAAAAGGAAAAAAAGCTCCCCCTTCTTTTCTTGGATAAACTGTATACCTGTGCTATTCATTCATTCATTCATTCATTCGATAAACTATTAGAGCCAGACACTAAGCCATGCGGTAGGGCCAAAAACATGAATAGGATTCAATTCCTATGCTCAAGAAACTCGTGTCCTAGCTGTGGAGGCAAACGTGCAGATAAAAATTATAGTTGAGAACTACAGACAGAACTTGAAGGGATAAGACCCAGACTGTGGAGTCTGCTTTAGATCTCTCTCCCTTTGCCACTCCCCCCTGTTCTCCTGTGCTCTCAATCTTAAATAAATAAAGCTTTTAAAACAAGAAAAAGAAGGGATAAAGGGATATCACAAATCATGGAGGCAGAAAACACAATAGTCCGCACAGTGGGACTGCCAAGGTTCAGCTACTCTGGGGGGAAAAAGCACAAGGATAAACTAGCAAGATCTGAGACTGGAAAAATAGGCAGTACCAGGTAGTGAAGAGCTTACAGCACGTGTAAGGAGCTTGAATGCACAGGGCAAAGAAGCTACAGAAATGTTTGAGGAGGGACCTAGCATGACCAGAGTAGCATTTCAGTTCGACCATTCTGTGGTTGCACAGAATAGCTAACTCAGGCTGTCTGGATCAGGTCAAAAGCTGGTAAGAATAGCAGGTAGGGATGCAAAGAAGGGGTCTCAGAATCAAGAAATATTTAGGAGGTAAAATGGGCAGGACTTGGTGATAATTGGGGATACGGACAATGAGAGAAAAAGAAGGAGAGAGAGAGAGAGAGAGAAACATAGCAAGAGAGGTTTAGGGATGGGAAGATAATGAGCATAAGCTGATACTTCAGTGCACAGGCTCTAAGACTCGGGCGGATAAGGGTTTATATCTCAGTTTTGTCACTTACTTGCTGTATGACTTTGGTAAGTGACTAACTTCAAGCTTCTGTTCCCTTATAAGTTAAGTAGACTTGATCTAAGAACCTACACAGGGTCATTGTAAGAACTAAGTGAAACCATGTCTGTAAAGTGCTTAGGATAATGCCTGCTGTGTCAGAAACACCCATTAATTAGTAAGGAATTTGAAAATTATTATCTGTCTACCTGCATCGGCAGTCACATCTACCTTTTCTACTACTCTGGACAAACCGTGCATGCTTCCAGGAAGGCCAGCCCCTCCAACTGTACACGAGAACCCATCCCTTTCTTGCCTACGTCATTCCATCAATTCTTGGCTCTCTCCCCTATAACATCCGTTCTGCTCTCTCTACTCACTCCTAGAGCATACCCATGTATAGTCAACTCTCCCATCAAAAAATATAAAACTTTCTCTTGGCTGAGTTTGCCTCTGGCTACCAGCGTGTTTCTTTCTTTTCCTTTGTAGCAAACCTCCCTGAGTCACAAATCTCCCTCCTCCCCTTCTCTTCTAAATCTCTAACTGAACTGTCCTCCCTAACTCCCATACAGGCACCCTTTATTCCATCGCCAATGATTTCTACATCAGATCCAGTGTAGATCTCATTGTTAGATCCAATGTTTACAGCTTGCTTGACCCATGAACTGCATTAGCCATCTTTACTCCCTTCTCCTTGAAACACTTTCATCACTTGATTCCCAGTGACCAGATTTCCTGCGATTGCTTCCGTCTCTCTGGCCATTCTTTGCCAGGAGCCTTCGTTGGTTGTTATTCATCTTTCCAGCCGCTCTGTTCAAGGGCTCATCTGTCTTCTCTCTACACTCCTTAGCATTCTCACCAGGTCTCATGGCTTTAAATAGCATCTTTATACCATTAACCCCAAAATCCAGATCTCTACTCTAGACCAATCCCCTGAAGCCCCAGACTCGCATGTCAAACTGTCCACTCCACACCTCCACTTGGATGACTAACATGCCTTTTAAGCTCAATGTACCTAAAACTGAACTCTCTCCAAAAAAGGCTCCCTCCAAAACCTACTCCTCTCAGTGTTCCCTCTAGCAGTAAACAGAAACTCCATTCTTGGTGTAGCTTCTAGCTAAGACTGAGCAGTAAGCTTGAATCAGACAACCCTCTTACAGGAATAACTGTAAAGGCCAAAACTAAAACTAAAAACAAAAATAAAAACCACATAGACCGTTTGAAAGCACTGGAGAATAACCAAACCAGTGAGGACATGAGGGACTGGGATCCCAGGGAGAAAGAAAATACATAGGGATAGAGAACTTCTCCATTGCTTTTCTCGTGGGGCATTTGCTGAGTTTCGGAGCAGGACATTTAGGGGCAAGAAGAAAGCAGTGGTCAGAGGTGTCAGGAGTCTTTCTAATCAGGGCAGATAAAAATTATAGTTGAGAACTACAGACAGAACTTGAAGGGACAAGACCCAGACAAAGGCGATCACAGAGAAATAAGCCTGACAATTTCTTTGGCTTTTATCCTTAAGGCATTTGTTGAATTCTAAGTTGCAAGGACACTAGAAATCAAGAAACCAAGATGCTGCAAAGTGGCTAAAAAGGTAAGCAGAACTTTCAATAACCTCGAAGACTTGGGAATACAAAAATTGGAGTGCAAGGTCCCCAAAGATGGATACCTATTGAACACCCCAGGCTTTCTGCTGAGATTCCTAAAGGCTTATGCTCTGGGATCAGGGCAAACCAGAAAGCAATCAGCCCTCCCAAAGCCTGAATCCTTGATTAAAGTTCATCTGATCCTACTCTAATTGCCAGCCAGAATAAAATTAAATCCTCCAGAAAGAGAGAACATCAGCCAGAGCCTCTCCACAATTTTTCTACACAATGTTTAACATCTAATCAAAAACTTTAGAGTGATCTTTAACTCCTTTCCTTCTCTAGTGCTCTATTTTGAATCCATCTGTATCTACCTTCAAAATAGATTGAGGCTCTCTCTGACCACATCTCACCCCTCTATTGCCTGGTCCCTGATCCAAACCCCTTTCTGGGCCAGGCTTACTGGTTCATTTTGGTCTCTCTGCTTCTGCTTTGCCTGCTCCAGTCTATTCTCAACCGAGCAACTAGAATAGAAATGCTTTTTTAAAACATTAAATTATGTCAGGGCACCTGGGTGGCTCATTGGGTTATGTGTCTGCCTTCCCCTCAGGTCATGATCTCGGGGTCCTGGGATGGAACCCCAAGTCTTCAGGCTCCAGGCTTGTGGGGAGTCTGCCTCTCCCTCTGGCCCTCCCCCCTGCTCGTGCATGCTCTCTCGCTCTCTATCTCCCTCTCTCAAATTAAAAATTAATTAAATAAATAAATAAATGTCCAGCTTCTATTCAAAACCCTCTGGGGTTTTTAACCTCAGAGTAAAAATTCGTCTTTACGCTGACCTACAAGGCACAACATCTGAATTCATTACCTCTGACTTCATCTCCTAATGCTCTCCTCTGTTCCACTCACCCTAGCCTCCTCATTTTTACCTTGAACACACCCGGTTCGTACCTGCCTTAGAACTTTGCACTGACTGCTTCTCAGAATGTTAGTCTCGTTTCGCTGCTCCATCTCCTTCACATCTTTATGCAAACGTCAACTTCTCAGTGAGGCCTTTCCTGACCAATCTAAAACTCTAGGTCCCCCTCCACCTCTTGACACCCCCCAGCCTGCATTTTATCCTTAGCTCTTATAATTATCTAACATATATATTTTACTCACTTAGAGTTCTCCAAGGACCTTGGGCTTTTGAGCCTTTGATCAAGCCACTGAATGTACATCCCCAAGACTCTCATCAGTCAAAACACTATCACCCATCAAACACAATTAAACTGTCACTTTCTCCTGTAACCCTTTCATAAATTACTTCAAAATCAAGTGATCAGACCTAAAATTTTCATGCAGTGAAAATTTTACCTCTAGCACTTACTATACACCTTTATGTTAGAAGTATTTATATCACACCTACACACTGGCTTTCGATCTTAATCTTCAAAGTGCAGGAGTTATCCAGATCTTAATATAATGGCTCATCATTTACCAGACACAGTGCTAAGTATTTTATACTTATTAACGCTCCTAATCCTCATGACAAACCCTAACAGATAAATTCTATTACCCCTATTTTACAGATCAGGGAAATGAAACACAAAAGCGTTAACTTGCCAGAGGCTATGGGCTTGGTACACTGCAGAACCTGGATTCAAATCCAGCCAGCACTTGGCTTAGCTGAAGAAGGGAATGCAAGTGCAAAGAACTGATCGTTCAGGGTTACATACAAGTCATTTACACAAACTATACTAACATTGCTAATACTAAAACCAGAGCATCTGCACTTCTAAGCACAGACCCACCCCATGACGCTTTGTTCTCCAGAGTCTGGGGACTGACAGATACAGGAGGCCTAACTGAAAGACTCAAAGCACCCACCCCTTTGCCAAAATTAGATGTCTGCAGGACGCCCCTGTCGCTCCATGCTCCTGAGGATCCGCTGAGGTGCTAGCAAGGGAGCGGTAAACAGAAAAGGCAGGCGGGAAATGCAGACACTAACGCGGACTGCGGCAGCAGCCCGCCCCCCAAGGTGGAGAGGTGGCGGGGCTGGGAAACACCAAGAAGCCCGCGCCGCGCTCTAGCACGTAACAGAGCTGGGAGCCCGGATGCCACGTGTGTGAAATCACAGGTGAGCAGCCCGAGTAGCGGCGCGGCGGCAGTGGCGGGAGCAGAAACAGCCGAGGGCGCCCCTAAGGAACGGGAGCACGTGGGCCTGGAAGAATGGCGCCGACACCAGCCCCGCAAAGCCAGACTCCAAAGTGGGAACGAGGACCGCCGCGGTGCTTGCCCAGTTCCCCGAAGTACCAAAGGCCGACACGGTCGGCAGGGCGCTCCTAAACCCTACGCTCACCGGCCGGGGAGGCGCCAATGGGCGGAGTCAAAAGCCGGAAGTTCCCCGGAGGGCCGGCCTTCCCACTAAAACCGCCAGCCGGAACTGCCGGGAGGTCCCACCCCCAAGCGGAACTCCGGGTTGCTGGGCAACCGAAGTGGGCGCCTTCGGCTGGCTCAGTGTTCCCTGGAGCAAGCCGAGTGTAGCTCCCACCTCTTGTCCTGGCAACCTCCCGTCTCGCCCGCCTTCCTTCTTGCCGCCTCTCCTTGCGTCGCGGAATCCCTGCCCTTGGCACTACGCACACGTCTCCGGCTCCCACGACCACTGAGCGCCCACCTGCCTGAAAGCCAGTCTCCACCGAAAGCAAAGCGACCCCGCTCCAGACGTGGCCTCCAGGCTCACCGACCGCACCTCCCCGGTCATGGGCACCTACACCTACACCAGCCGGCCCCGGGCCCTGCCCTGCCAGCGCCGCCGTTACCGAGACAGCATAATGCAGCCGTGAGTGAGCAACCAGCCCCTGTGTGGTCTCCACCTGCCCCTGTCCCGGGGCCGCGAGATGCGGGCCCCGTCGCCCTGGCAAACTTGCCTGTGCTGCTTTCCCCTCTCCACACTCTGCCGAAATAAAATTTCTTCCCTAAAGAACTCTCCCGTGGCGTGGAGGAATGAAGCAAGAAGGGGCACGGGCAGTCTCCCTTAGTGAACTTTTAGTGATAATAAGTTGCTGGCGTGATCGATTAACGTACAGGGAACCCACTGGTTTCACAACGTTTGAGTCAAGTAACTACTGTTGGCCAACTATATGCACCTTCCTAGGGGCATTCATGTACATGTTCTTCCTTAGCCCACAGTACTGTGAAGTTGGTCTAATAACTCCATTATGCAAATAGAGAAACAGGTACAAAAGGTGTCAGACACGATAGCATGTCCAGAATGACAGCCAAGTAAAACTCTTTCCATACCAGTCTTTGGTCAGAAATCAGGTTATCCTTACATGCTGGAGCCCAAATTGTATTTATTTGCAAATATTCAAATATCCACTTCATTATTACCCATAATAGTGTTTACGGGCCTTTCTAAAACTTGTTCTTTCTATAAGCCTCAAGTTTTGGAACCAGCAGAACTTCCCAAGAATGCAGACTCCATGGAAGCTGGAACCTTTGTGTCTTTTGTCCACCTGAGATTTTGCCTGACATATATAGGAAGCACTCAACACAAATTGCTGAATTAATGATTGAACACATCAGCCAAGTAACTCTTTGAAACACTGAGTCCAAATTCATAATTATCTTATTATGGCAAATAAAAACTTTTTTTTATAAGAAATGCTTGTCACTTTAAAGAAACTGAAATGGAAAATTAAAAAAAAAAATTTTTTTAAGATTTTATGTATTTATTTGAGAGAGAGAGATAGCAACAGAGATAGAGCACCAGCGGGGAGGAAAGGGAGAAGTAGGTGCCCCACTGAGCAGGGAGCCCAGATGTAGGGCTTGATCCCAGGACCCTGGAACCATGACCTGAGTGGAAGGGAGATGCTTAACAGGCTGAGCTACCCAGGCGCACCGGAAATTTTAAATTTAAATTTATAGAAATTTAACACTTTCAAAAACACTTTCTGGTGGCTTTAAGTGGTTGCTTATAAATCATTACTATTAAATTACACCAACAAATGAAATAAGAATCGATGGTGGCTCATTAGGAATGATTTTTTTTTTATGGTAGTTGATAAGCAAGTTGCAGGACCTTGCTTATACTGAAGCAATCTTTTAATTAGAGCCATTGGAAGGAGTATGTGTATATGTGTGTGCATTTGATTTTTCAGTTTAAAGTTCTTCTTCGTGGTGATTTTCAATTTATAAAACTAATATATTCTTGTTGAAGCAAATGAAAAATACAAAATAAGGATGAAAAAGGCACATTATCTCCCACCCACCTCTATTCCCACTTCCCTCAACAATCTTACATTATTCTTTTACACCTCTGTGCTTGAGCATGTATCAATGTACACTGATACAGGAGGTTTATTTCCAAAATTGAATCATACTACACATATTAATCTGCAATTAGCTTCCCCCCCTTTTTTTCCCTACAGCCTCACCAGCAATAGGTGTTCTGGATTTTTCTTTCTTTTTGGCTTTTGATAGTGTGAAATCAAAACCAAAATTTTTCCTCATTTTTATGTTAATTAGCACTAGGAGGTTCTAATCAAGTAAGCATCCTTTAGATTTTTTTCTATTTTAAAAGATCACTGGGTACTTCTGCAGTAGTCCAGGTAAAAGAGTGGTGGCAATGAGCAATGGGGAGATGTGAGAAAGATTGGGGAAGAGAATCATTAAGACTTGCTGGATACAGGCAGTGAGGAAGAGAGAAGAATCATGGATTACTCCCAGGCTTCTAGATTAAGCCAATTGGGTGTTTAGGGGTACCATTTAATGAAATAGGGAACACTAAAGAATTAACAAGGTGGAGTGGAAGAGTGGTAATTAGTTAAATTTTGAGGTTGCTTTCAAGACATCTCAGTGAGATGTCACTGAGCCTATCAGTTGGGTAGCATTCCTGGAGCTCAGAGGAGAGTTCTGAGCTGAAGGTAAAATAAAATTGGGAGTTTTAGGTATATGGGTTGGGAGTAAAGCCTTGAGAATGGATGGGTTCAGTGAAGGGCAAGAGAAGACCTAGCCCTGAGGAAATCCTCCAGTACTAGAGGAGCCAGCAAACACAGGCTGAGAAAGAGAAGTCCTAGAAGAACAATCTGAAGACTATGGTGGTATCACAGCGGCTAGAAAAGAGAGCGCTTCAATGAAGGAGTGCCCAGCTGAGCTGAACACTGCCCAGAGATCAAGTAAGATGAGCAGTGTTACATGCCTGGTCTTTACGTAATATGAAGTCAGGTTATCCAACAGTGGTTTTAATATATGATTAAAAAAAACAACTTACGGGGCGCCTGGGTGGCTCAGTGGTTAAGCGTCTGCCTTCAGCTCAGGGCGTGATCCCGGCCTTGTGGGATCGAGCCCCACATCAGGCTCCTCCGCTATGAGCCTGCTTCTTCCTCTCCCACTCCCCCTGCTTGTGTTCCCTCTCTCGCTGGCTGTCTCTATCTCTGTCAAATAAATAAATAAAATCTTTAAAAAAAAAAAAAAAAACAACTTACTACCCCTCTCAAAATCATTTCTGGTAGAGTACTGTTATTGGTGTAAGTCCATATTTGGTTTCATTAGCCATACATAGGATATTATTTAAAGAACTTTGAAAGAAAACATCAACTGTATGATTTTCACTACTGATACTCTGATCCCCCAAATTAAAATTTTATTAAAATTTAAAACAATATCATTTTAACAATATATCTTTGAGGTTAAAGAAACAATGAGAAATTTGACTTATTTTATTTGTTAAGCCTGATGCTGTGAATCCTTTCAATCCTTGAATCCAGCTACTGTCAGTACTTGAGGCAGGCCCCTTTCCAACTGTCCATTTTCACATTTGTCAAGCAGTCTAACAGATTTACAGCTCTAAATCCAGCTCTGCCACTTACTAGCCAGGTAACCTAGGGCACATTCCTTTCTGAATCTCCTTCCTTTTCCATCAGATGGGAATCATAGTTCCCAACTTGAAGCTTATTGTGAGCAATAAATAAAATATTATGTGAAGGGTCTGGCATATAATAAGCATTCCATAAATGGCAGTCATTTGTCACGGACTGTGCCAAAATAAAAATCTATTTTCATAACATTTGTATCTTAGTCTAAATCCAATTAATAATGAGTTAACCTTATAGACCAACACTATTACAATGGTTACTTAGAATTTGCTATATTACAGAGCTGAAGAACCCATGCATTACGGAAACATAATGTATGACAGAAGGGTGATCCGAGGCAATACTTACGCTCTACAGACAGGACCACTGGCAAGTATAATGTGAATATTCTAACACAGACCTTTTCAAACTAATTGTGCTAAAGGACCAGTTTGTTTGTTTGTTTTAATTTCTAATTTGCGGCAGACTAAAACAGTTATAAAAATACTATAAAAATTAAATCTAAAAAAAAAAAAAGACATGCAAAATACAAGGCTGATGGTGGGTGCCAGGGACTAGGGGAGGTGGGGCAATAGGGAGTTAGTGTTTAATGGGTACAGAGGTTCAGTTTCGCAAAATGAAAAGTCTAGAGACGGATGGTGGTAATGGTTGTACGACAGCGTGAATATACTTAATGCCACTGGATTCTACACTTAAAAATGGCTAAGATGGTAAGTTTTATGTGTACTTTACCACAATTAAAAACAATAATTAAAAAATACGAAAGCCCCAATATTTTACTGATTAACAGAACTTTGTAAAAGTGCTCTAAAAGCTTACAAACTTTTACTCTCAATTTCTATAATTAAATTTTTACAGACCAGTTCAAAGATTTCACAGATAACACTTCGAGTAGCAGTGGTATAACGTATTTAGGTTTGTTTAAATTATTTCGTACTATAATACTATCTTCATTATTTCATCAAAAATTCTTGTCTTTAATTCACTCAACAAATATTTATTGAGTTTTAGATCCTGTGCTGAGTACCTAGGATACAGAGAGGATTAGGATGTGGCATGATATTAAGAGTGATGATTTCGTGGCACAGAAATGAAATATGGTTAAGTTAATCTGTAAACACTGTATGATATATACATGCCCACCACCACGTGGTGATACATGGAATATTAGACATTCTGAAGCATGTACAGCAAAGCCATCGAGAAAACTTACTAAAAATATTGTATGTTTCAGCCATACTCTGGATCTCCTGCATTAGAACCTTCAAGGGTTGGACACAGGAATGTGCATCATTAGTAAACTTTAGGCAGTCTGGTACAGCCAGTTCAGGGACCAACACTTGAAAACAACAACTCAAACATGTGATATAGATACGTGATTCAGCATCTTGTGGCAGTAGCAATAAACACTGGCACGCCTAGAATGAAAGTAAAAAGGAGAAGCACCTTTTTTTTGTTTTTTTAATTAATATTGTTATGATTTGATATACTTTTTTTTAGTTCTTTAGCCAGTTATTCAACAACTTACCTAAAATCCTATACTGAGACTTCCAGTTCCAGACAAGCAGGAATTTGCCAGTATTCGGGCAAACACAGGAAGACCCTGAAAGTGGAAAGAAGGAAGCCGACTGGCTAGGGATCTCGGAATTTGAGAGACAGAGTGATGAGTTCCCTAAGTCTTCTTATATCCCATTCAGAGCACTGGAGAAGCTAGCAACCTGGAACAACCAAGAGGCACAAGCCTGCTCCCTTTATCCAAAAGACTGCAAAATGGTAACCTAGCAGAACAGAAACCTTTTTACTACCCCTCCTCCAGCCAAACCCCAAAGGAAAAACTGTCCTTCCCCTCCCAGTGGAGTCAGCAAGATGGAGCTGGGGAACTGGACTTCCATCCCCACATGGCAGCAACAACCCAGTATTAATCGGTGCTCTGATTCACTCACTGAGGTGGTATCAACAAGGGTAGAGCAGGAAGCTGACCTTCCACTCTCACCCAGGGGCAGTGAGATGGCAAGAGATGGTACAAGTTGGTACCCTACTTTCCCTGGGGTGATGGCAACAGAGCTAGGAGGAAATTGAATTCATTCCGATCTGGCAGCAACAAAGAGAAACAGGTGAGATAAGGCAGTGTTAGAGCTCCGCTTCTCTATACCCAACACTGGTGTCAGTGGATCACAGCAAGGAGCTGAAATACTACCCCCTCCAGGCACCAAAAAGGTGATATAAGTTGATTCTCTGCTTTCACACGGGGCCTAGGAGGATGCTGAACTTCCATCCCCACCCACGCCAGCATGCTAAAACAAAAAGGGATGATTTCCTGCTAAAAAAGATGAAGATCCAGAATCTCACATCCTAACACCCAAAATTTTCAGGATAAAAAAAAAAATATATCACTCATCGTACCAAGAACCAGAGCAGTCACAACTTGAATGAGAAAAATCAATCAAGAGATGACAACACCAATATGACTCAGATATAAGAATTCCTGACAAGGATTTAAAGCAGTAATCATAAGAAAAATGCTTCAATCAAAAGTGAATAATTATGAACATTCTTAAAACAAATGAAAAAATAGAAAATATTAGCAAAGACATAGAAGATATACAAATGAGCTAAATGGGGGTGCCTGGGTGGCTCAACTGGTTAAGTGTCTGCCTTCAGCTCAGGTCATGATCCCAGAGTCCTGGGATCAAGTCCCACGTCAGCCTCCCTGCTTGGCAGGGAGTCTGCCTCTCCTTCTCCCTCTGCCCCTCCCCCTGCTCCTTCTCTCTTGCTCAATCACTTCTCTCTCAAATAAATAAATAAATAAATAAATATATTTTTTAAAAAATTAACCAAATGGAAAATATCTAAAAAGTCACAGGACAGACTCATCAGAAATGACATAGGTAACAATCAGTGAATTCAAAGCCAAATCAATGGAAATTACCCAGTTGGAACGACAGATAGAAAACAGACCATTAAAAAAAAAAAAAAAGTCTCACAGCTGAGGGGCAATAACAAAATGTCTAACATTCGTGTTATCTGAGTCTCGAAGAGGAGAAAAGGCAAGGGACTGAAAAAATATCTGAAGAAATGGTGTTTGAAAATCCCACAAATTTGGCAAAGGCAAAAACCTACAGATCTGAAAAGTCAGTTAAACCCCAAGCAGGAAAAACCCAAAGAAATTCACACCAAGACACATCAAAATCAAATTTCAAAACTAAAATAAAAAAATCTTGAAAGCAGCTATAGACACATGACACATTACCAGAAGGGGCACAATTATTTGAATAACTGTGGGTTCCTTATTTGAAACAATGGAGGCCAGAAAAAGTGGCACAGTATTTTTCAAGTCCTGAAAGAAAAGGACTATCAAACCCTAATTTTAATCCAGTGAAAATATTCTTCAGGAATAAAGAGGAAATCAAGTCATTCTCAGATGAAGGAAACCTAGAGGATTTGTCACCAGCAGACTTACCTTTAAAGAAGAGCTAAAGGAAGCTCTCCACATAGAAAGGAAATGATAACAGAAGGAGGTTTGGGACTTCAGAAAGGAAGATAGAACGATGGAATAGGTGAAAATAGGGGTAAATACAATAAACTGTCTTCTGGGTTTTAAAAATTATGTTGGATTGTTGAAGGAAAATTATAACATCATCTGATGTAGTGCTTAATATAGGTAGGTAAAATATTTAAGATGATTAGATTTTGATTATATTTTAAAAGTAAGGAAAACAAGGGTATCTAAATGGGAGTAAAGTTTCTGCCTTTCAGTTGAAGGGGTAAAGTGTTGATATGAAATGTTGATTGTGTTCAGGTACGTAGTATATTGTAAAACCTGGAGCAACATAAAAACTATGCAAAGAGATATAGTCAAAAGTATTCTAATACTATTTAGATAAATAAAAAAAAGAATTCTAAAAAATCTTCCAACTAATTCACAGGAAGGAAAGAAAAAGAAAACAGGGGTGCCTGGGTGGCACAGCGGTTAAGCGTCTGCCTTCGGCTCAGGGCGTGATCCCGGCGTTCTGGGATCGAGCCCCACATCAGGCTCCTCCGCTATGAGCCTGCTTCTTCCTCTCCCACTCCCCCTGCTTGTGTTCCCTCTCTCGCTGGCTGTCTCTGTCAAATAAATAAATAAAATCTTTAAAAAAAAAAAAAAAAAGAAAGAAAAAGAAAACAGAACAAACAGAAAGCAAGAAGTAAGATGGCAGACAGCCCTAAAATGGCAATGGCTGCTTTAAAATGTAAATGGTCTAAATAAGCCAATTAAGAGACGGAATGGAAGAGTAGATAAAAAACATGACCCAGCTGTATTCTGTGTACAAGAAACTCATTTCAATTATAGTGATGTAGGTAGGTCAAAAGTAAAAGGATGGGAAAAGATATACAAATTAAACATTAATTTTTAAGAAGTAGTTGTGACTATATAAATAACAGATAAACCTAAGAAACAGACCTAAGAAAAACAATATTATCAGGGACAAAGAAGGACATTACATAATGGTAAAAAGGTCACAATATACCAAGAAGATATAGCAATCTTAAGTGTATATGCACCAAACAACAGAGCTTCAAAGTACATGAAGCTAAAGTTGAAAGGAGAAATAGACAAATCCACAGTTTTAGTTTGGGACTTCGACATCCTTTTCTCAGAAAATCAGCAAGAATGTAGAAGAATTACTTAACACCACAAACCAATAGGTTGTAATTTATATATATATACAATACTTCACCTGATGACAACAGAATACATATGCTTTTTTTTTTAAGATTTATTTATTTATTTTAGAGATCACGAGTGGGGCTGGGGGGTTCGGGGGAAAGACAACCTCAAGCAGACCCCTCGCTGAGCGTGGAGCCCAATGGTGAGCTTGATCTCATGATCCTGAGATCATAACCTGAGCCAAAACTAAGAGTCAGATGGTTAACTGACTGTACCACCCAGGCACCCCAGAATACATATGGTTTTGAGGCACCTGTGGAATACTGACCAAGATAGAACATATCCTGGGTTACAAATCTCAATATATTTAAGATATTTGAAATCATACCATAATGGAATAATGTCTCTTTCAAAATTTCAAACTAGAAATCAATAATAGATGATAACAAGAAAATCTTCAAACACTTGAAAATTAAGCAGCATGCTTCCAAATAATCCATACAGGAAGTATTAAAGGGAATTTTGAAAGACAACTTAGGACTAAATGAAGATACAACAAATCAAAATTTGTGTTTCATGCCAAAACAGTGCTGGGATGGAAAAAAAGCTACAAAGACTTCAAATCAATAATCTAAGCCTGTACCTCAATAAATGGGGAAAAGATGAGAAAAATAAATCCAAACCAAGCAGAAGGAAGAAAATAATAAAGATAAAAGTAGAAATCACTTACATTGAAAACAAAAACAATAGTGACCCCTGAGTGACTCAGTTGACTAAGCATGGGACTCTTGATTTCAGCTCAGGTCATGATCTCAGGGTTGTGAGATGGAGCCCCAAGTCAGGTGCTGTGCTGGGTGTGGAGCCTGCTTAAGGTTCTTTCTCTCTACCCTCCTACCCCCACTTGCACACACTCTCCCCACCCCCCCAAATGTAGGGGAATCAGGGTGGCTCAGTCAGTTAAGTGTGGGACTCTTAGTTTTGGCTGAGGTCATCATCTCATGAGTCCTGAGATTGAGCCCCACTTCAAGCTCCGCACTTAGTGAGGGGTCTGCTTGAAGATTCCCTCCCTCTGGCCCCTCCCCCCATGCATGTACACTTGCATGCACACTCTCTCTCTCTCTCAAATAAATCTTTTTTAAAAAGTATGCAAAACCAGTAGAGAAAGTCAATGGACCCAAAAGCTGGTTCTCTGAATAAAATCAATAAAATTGATAAACCTCTAGCAAGACTATCAAAGAAAAAAAAAGACACAAAAAGCAAATACCAGAATGACTATCAGAGGATATAACCATAGATGTGCAATCATGAAAAGATTAAAGGCCATTACTTATCTTCGAAAAGATCAATAAAATTGATAAACCTCTAGCAAAACTAACAAAGGAAGTAAAAAAGGGGTGACTGGGTGGTTCAGTCAGTTAAGCATCTGTCTTTGGCTCAGGTCATGATCTCAGGGTCCGGGGATCAAGCCCCGCATTGGGCTCCCCGCTCAGTGAGGAGTCTGCTTCTCCCTCTCCCTCTGTACCCCCCACCACTCATGCACTTGCTCTCTCTCATAAATAAAATCTTTTTTTAAAAAAGGAAAGGAAGTAAAAGAGAAGAAACGAATAAGCAAATATCAGGGATATAACTAGAGATTCTGCATCTATTAAAAGAGTAAAAGGATCATAACAGACTACTACAAACAAATCCATATGTATAAATTCAACAAACTAAATGAAATGGGCTAATTCTTCAAACTATAAACTACCAAAATTCACCTAACATGAAATAGATATTCTGAATTGTCTAATAACTATGAAAGAAATTGAATTTCTAACTTAAAACCTTTTAAAAAAGAAATATCCAGGCCCAGGTAGTTTCACTGGAAAATTCTACCAAACATTTTTAAAAATTCTCATTGATTTTATACAATTTAAACAATTTTACACAATCTCTTCCAGGAAATGAAAGAAGAAGGAACATTCAGGTAATCTGTATCACCCTGATACCCAAATCAGACAAAGACACTAAAAACAAAACTATAGACCAATAGCTATCATGAATGTCGATGCAAAAATCCTCAACAAAATATTGGCAAATAGAATCCAGTGGGGATTCCACACTCAGCAGGGAGTCTGCTTGAGATTCTCTCTCTCCCTCTCCCCCTCCCCACCCCACTCATGTGCTCTCTTTCTCTCAAAAAAATAAAATAAATCTATTATATCACAGCTTCAGAAAATCTATGCATTTAAATGACAATGGCCATTGTATTAGGGAAATGGGATTATGGGACATTTTTAATAAATTTTAATGTTACTACATTGTTATTTCAATTAAGATGTTTTTACAATTCTAATTTTAAATATTAAATTTTTTTTCATGCAAAGTAATTTCATATTTCCCCTCTCTTTTCATATTTACCTTGAGATAAGGTAGGTTAGCCAAAGGAAATGACCACAGAATGAGATACAGATATGAAATCAAGGACCTCCAAATAGTGCAGAACTACTATAAATAATTATATTTTTTAACCCTTAATCAGGTATTGTTTTGTGCACTGAGACAGTCTTTGTTTGGACGGAGAATATTTTCTTTGTGAGCTAATATATTTTTTCAGGAATTTTGTCTAAATGAAATTCAGATGTTTTTTAAATCCTAGGGCTTTTCAATTCCTTAACTACACATTAAAATGTATTGTAACTGAGTAACTTGTAACTTGTAACTTGGTTACTGGGCATCCAAGGAATTCATGGTAAAAATGCTTGAATGAGGAAAAACAATTTCTTAGATAGGATTCTGCAGCTGTTGATTCCAGCCAAGAGTCATACTTTGAAGTTACTTACATGCTACAGCTGATAACTTTATAATTACCTGACAAAGTTCAATCAGAATTTTAATCATGAAGTCACTGATAATCAGGAAGCATTATATGACAGATGCTCTTATGCTATCCAGGAATCACTTCTGGAATTGTGGTTTTGTATGCTTTGAGAACTATCTTCTAAATTTTAGAAGGCTTTTCTGTCACGCAGCCTGGGCAACCTGATCCTATAGAGGTTCAGAGACAGCAGCAGGCTAAGAGGAGGGCTCTTGCCAGAAAACGAGCCCAAGAACAGCTCAGACCACGAACCCCCGAACCTGTGGAAGGCAGAAAGCATGTGGATGTGCAAACAGGTATGTGACCATGCTGCTGGTATCGTGGCTCCTGGGTTTGCTCAGTTTTCTAAGTCAGTTCGTTTTTTATTTGGCTTTTATATTACTTACGTATCTGTTATGCTATGCAGTACTGCCCCAGTCACATGGTAGGAAGAGTGCATTCATTAAATCCATACACTATATTTTATTATTATTTTGGGTACAGCTGGAAGTATGAGATGGGGTTAAAAAAGAATTTTATGACCAAATTAATTCTCTCTTAGCCCTTTTCACATACTTTTTTCTCAAACTGGGATTATTTCTCACTTTTTCTTTTATACCCCAAAATGAATCACTGCTGGACCTACAGTAGAAGAGAGCAATGTAGTTCTATTTTGACATTTATTTATCTTTTGAGAGGCGTGAACTCATCCAGATCTGAGTCCTGCACCTCTCTCCCTACAGCCTCTTCTGTTCTCTCCTTTTATCCTCCTTTCACTGCACACATACTGCAAGGCCACATAGGCTCTGCTCAGCCAGTGCCAGGCTTTCCTACTGGTCTGGCTGTTCTAAGCTAGGGAGGCTTACCTGGACCTCTAGGGTCAAACTGTGTTGTTGTCAGAATCTTGATAATCAGACAACGCTTGGTGTTTTCCTTAGACTGACGTAACTTTTCAGGATTCACCTTGCATCTTGCCAAGATGGTGAGTGGCTTTATCAGTCATTGCTGGGTAGTTAGGACAAAAGGAAGGGAACCATTCCACGCCTTTCCCCCCCTACATTGAGGCCAAGTCTAGAATGTGTATCAGTCTGTAATTAGCCAATGTAGCTGTAATTCTACGAGAGCTGAATATTACTGTTTGTTTATACCATCAGAGTATTAAGTGATATAGTAGCAGCCACCTTGTATTGGGTTTTCCTATATCTCAGAGACTATTCCAGTCCTCTACCTGTGTATCTCCTTTATTATTAAAGACTCCTTGTGATGAATAATTGTGATCCGTTTTACAGATAAAGAAATTAAGGCTCTAAGAAGATGTAACTTGACTAGGTTACACCTATGTTCAACATCTGACTCCAGTTCTCTTGTTCTTTGCATGACACCACACTGCCCTTGCCTCACATAAATTATTCCTAAGGTGAAATTTGTTTTCATGTATCTGTTTATAATCTATAACCTAGAGAGAACATCAAGTAACATAGTGACATGGTACCTAATTTTTAAAATATCCAGGAATTTTGAAATCTTTATACATTTACTATCTTAGGACTCAATTATATAGATGTATTATTAACTTTCCAACCCCGATCATACTTTGCATCTTACACACATCTAGGCTTCATATTCCTCTTTAGTTCCATTTTCAAGTACAAAGCTCAGTGCTTTCCCAACATTCCATAAATGTCCTAGCCTGACTGACTCTGGTCTTTCGAATACATAAAACTGCTTAGTACAATATGTAAATTTAATCCCACACTTGAGCGCTTCTTTTCTGATCTGATCCATTTAATTCTGTTTTGAAGGACCTGAAGGTTCAATACACATTTATGCTTGAAATAGACCAAAATTTCAAACTCAATGTATATGGTATTCTCTTAGAAATATACCTTGAAGAAATTGCTGACCACATAATAGAAGTTGATATGGAATGCCAAACAGATGCGTTTTTGGACAGACCACCAACACCACTCTTTATTCCTGCCAAAACTGGCAAAGATGTGGCCACCCAAATACTAGAAGGAGAGGTATAGTACATTATTTAGACTTCCCTCTATCTTCTTTATAAAGAGGTAAAGTTAGATTTAGTTAAAAGCTTACAAACCACTTCATAATCAGAAAGATTCTTACTGGATTTCTTTCCAAATGTACCTACATAGTTTTATCCTGAAATACAATGTTCTGATTTCCCCTCTTCGCTGATCAGAAATAAAAATCATTAGGAATATTTTTAGAATATCTGTACCTTGCTATTTATGTGTCTGCATACTTAATATATGGATACAAGGTAAATTTGTACCAAATAAAGAAAAATAGTATCTCTTGTATAAGAGGTTCCACTATTAGTTGCTTTTAAATTATATAGTTTTCATGAAGATAATCTATGTTAGAAAAAAAATCCTTAAATAATTACATTTGCATATCAATGTAGAATGCATAAATAGGTCAGTTTATGAAATTGAAGAGAAGGGAATGCTTATGTGCATAATGACTTAAGTGAGATTTAAGACTTACTTGAAAGAACTGCCATTGAAATTGGGAAATAAAATAAGTCTTCACAAACTACATAGAAGGTTGTATTTGCTTCTAAATCCTAGAGAGGAATCACCAAAATGCAGCTGTTGATTCCAGCCAAGCTTATTCTTGTTTCTTAGTTCTTAGTTCTTCAAACTGTTAGTGAAAACTAGTGAAAATCTTCAAACTGTTACTGAAAACCAGTGAAAATCTAATAGAAAGAGCAAAAATTAAGAAATATAAGGATATTTCCTTTCGGTTTCAGAGTTTGGTCTTAAAATTGTTGAATAACAGGGTTCATTTTGATGAGTACCTAGGTCTTTTTATAATTTTTGACTGCTATTCTGTGTGCCCTGTGGGGCCATTTTGAGTTTCGGAAGCCATAAGTCAGCACCATCACAGTGTCGGGCACACAGTAGATGCTCAACAAATACAACCCTGTCGTTACTGCTTTCCTTGAGCATGTGGTTCATGATTAAAATTTTAAAGTTGCTTTGTCTTGTGTGTTTAAGCTCTTTGACTTTGATCTTGAAGTAAAACCAATGTTAGAAGTTCTGGTGGGAAAGACCATTGAGCAGTCTCTTCTGGAAGTAATGGAAGAAGAAGAGTTGGCTAACCTGCGGGCCAGTCAGCGTGTGTATGAAGAGTTACGCAATGTTGAACTAGCTGAAGTTCAGCGACTTGAAGAGCAAGAGAGACGGCACAGAGAAGAAAAAGTATAGCATCCTAGCTTTCTTTCTTGGATAGTCTTTGGCTATTTAACAGATTATGTTCTGAATCACGTGTGGTATGTCATAGAGCTAAAGATCTTTGCAAATACGAAAGAAAAGAGTTCGTTGCTCTGTTTTCTCCTCTTCCGTAGATCACAGATCTTTCATGCACAGAATCACATTTTTTAAATACCAGCTTACATAAATGTACCTAGAGTTTCCAAAAGTTTCTAAATGTAATAAATTACATATGTCCCAACTGAAAGGCACTCTTAAATATCAAGATTCCTAGCGAAGGAAATATATTGGTTTGCCATACATTAGTGGCCGAAAAGTGGATGGGAAAAGTAGAGTATATTGGGGATAGGTGGCGTGAAGAAGCAGAGGATCTGGATAGAATTCTGGATCTTTTTCTCAGTGGCCAGGCCCTTCCCTGTACCCCAGAGATTCTCCAGAACTTCTTTATAGAATATTTTACATTATAGGTTTTTAGAACTTTTAGTAAGAAAAGTTTTAGAGTCTAGTTTTTAAAATATGCTGATAAGCTTCAGTTAGGAAACACTAGGCTCAATATTCTTTAAGAGTCTGTCTGGGCCTGGCAATAATTTTTGCCCTATGTTGGACACTGAATGGATAAATTATATAGGAGTGCCTGAATACCTACAAGAGTTAAAATAATTTCCCAAAGAGTCTAGTTTACTGTACAGAATAGCTTAGTTGTTGGGATATTCTACTCAATACCTAATCAAATAGACTTTTAATTTTCCTCCAAAATGAATAATTAATTGTGTAAAAGGGCATAGGGCTTATGGTAGAGATTATGTAAATGCAAGACTGTTTACAAATGTGAAATGAATAGAGGCAAAATTAGCTTTGTTTAAATAATCAGGGAAATCTTTATCAAAGGAAACTTACTTGTTTATTTACTATTAGGAAATATACTATGAAAATAATGAATACAAATCATCTAGACTTATATTTGCTTGAACTCTGAAAATAGACTTCATAAGAAACTCTTTTAATGCTCCCACTTCCACATGGGCATAGGAGAGATGGTTCATTAGCTTTATAGATATCCTATAGTCTACAAGAAGCAACAACAACAAAAGAGAATTTATAATTTTCGGATCTCTATGAATTCAAAGAAGCTTACAAATGAGATAACTCACTATAATTTTCATATTGATAATAATTTATGATAATATAAATTACAAATACATATAACTATTATATTCTTTGATATCATCCATATAGTCAAACCTGTACATCTTCAAATGATTTTACTTAAAGATGGATCAGGAGATGAATCTTACCTTAAGCTCCATCTCTTTTGAAATCAACGCTCAGTACCTGTTGAAATCCATTAAAATCTTGATGAAAACTGGGAACCATTAGTAGATTCCTTGCTGTCCATTTTTTGATACAAATATGTGTCCAGATTCTTCCACTCACTAGATCTGGCATTTGGGGAGGACGTCACAGCTAAGTTAACTGTGCACGGTGGTGTTTTCTGTGCACAGGAGCGGCGTAAGCAACAGCAGTGGGAAGTGGTCTACAAGCACAACGAGACCTCGCAGAAAGTGGCCGCCCGAGTGTTTGCGCAGCGCTACCTGGCAGACCTCCTGCCGTCAGTGTTCGGCAGTCTCAGGGATGGTGGCTACTTCTACGATCCCATTGAAAGAGGTTGGTTCATTGAGGTGTTGTTAGATCGCTCTGCTACAAGGATCCTCTTAATGCTTCCAAGGAATCCATGCCCATGTTTATGTTGAATTGGAATCTATCTTTAAAACAAATTTTTAAAGTCTCAATTATAGTTGTTTTAAGTAAATACTACTACTAATGAGAGGTATACTGTAAAGATCGTGACTTTAGGATGTCAGTTTGTCTTTACTAAGAAGCAACATTGGATAGTAGGAAGAAATACGGACTTGATGTCAAAAACTCGAGTTTGGGTCCCAGTTTCATCATCAATTTATTGTATGACCTTCAATTTCCTCATGGGTGAAATGAGGATTATTTAGGAGCTAAATGTCATAATATGTATGGAACATATGTATAAAATATGCGTGTAAGTAGTTGTTAACTTTTTCTCAGTTGACTTCCTGTTCTGCTCAAAAACCCTTTGGGGGCAGCAATGAAAGTCATGTATTCATTTAATTAGGTGTTTCCATCATCCCAGCCACTGTAGTAGGTGTGGGAGATAAAAATGAGGAGACCTGGTCTCTACCTTTACAGAACTCACACCCGTCAGCCCTCTGTGAGCACCTGCCAAGACCCACCCCTCAGCTAGTCCAGCCAAATGAAGGGTAAGAGTTGCCATTCCTCACCCTCCTTCCTCAGGTTCAAAAGCACTTAGATCCACATTGCTTTTGAATACAGGTCCTATTTCAAATGGCTAATAGTATTGTGGAGCAGAGTTTAGTAATGTTAATTTTCACTGAATGCATATTCAATTCAGTACACATACATAGAGGTCAGATTACACATAACTACTAGTTTACATTTATATTGTACTTTACCATTTATGTAGTATTTTCCACACACGATAGCATTTGACCCTCCCAGTAACCCTGGTGGGGAGGGGGGTATATAGAGCAGATTAATTCCCATTTTTTCAGAAGTAGAAACTGAAGCTCAGGGAAGTGAAATGCCTTCTCCCAAACAGTCAGGGAAGCTCTTAGGCCTCAGACTCTGACCTCAGATCCAGTGCTCCTTCCACACTGCCCTGCCAACCCCCTGGGGTCTAGCTGGACCTCTGCTCTTAGTCACAGAGGCCAGCAATCTTTTTTTCTCTCATGAATTGCTGAAAAAGTCAGTTACAGATTATTTAGAAGCTTGAAAAATGAGATCCATGCCTCAGATTTAAAAAATTATTTCTAGTAGTGAGTATAGTATCCTAGTACACTCTTTTGTCACCCCATTGAAAAGTAACAGATGCCAGCCCCCCCCGAAAGAGCTATTCTGAAACGTTAAAATACTTATTGTATTTTGTACGTATTTTTTAAAGGTTCACACAGTAGAGTAGATTTCCATTCTAGTTTGAGCAAATTTATCACTAATGGAAGCACCTAGTTTCTGACCCATTTATAGATGGCCTTCTTCTCAGCTATTCTCTGATCCTTGTCTCCGGACTCTTGCTCAGCTTCTCCAAGGCCCCAGGCTTCAGATGGGGGCATTCTTTTTAGCAGCATGGTTCAATCCCGGACCTGTATCACATTTGGATTCGAGTTCTGCTCCCAGATGCACACCGTCCTCCCCACTCCCCAACCCCCTACACTACCTTCTTCGTCCACATCAGATTGCAGCAATTAGCTCCAAAGGCCTGGACTCTAAGGAAGACCTCATAGTTTTGAAAATACTATTTTTACCACAATAGAAAGGAAATGGCCCAGAACATACACAGGAAATGTGGCAAAAGTAATGCTGTATAGGTCTATTCGACATTTTGTATTAAGAAAACAGTGTTGATGAGTCTTAACAATTAGGGAGAAAGCACAGATTCTTCCACCTATAATGATTCCTAAAAATCATTATGACTGAATTTCATTATAACAAAATAAGCTTTTTTTTTTTTAATTACAGATATTGAGATAGGATTCCTTCCATGGCTAATGAACGAAGTCGACAAAACCATGGAATACAGTATGGTGGGAAGAACAGTGCTTGACAGTAAGCTCTTTTATTTTATTTAAAGGTTACTTCTGGGGGCCCCTGGGTGGCTCAGTCGGTGAAGCATCTGACTCTTGATATCAGCTCAGGTCATGATCTCGGGGTCTTGAGATCGAGCCCGCATCAGGCTCTGTGCTGGGCATAGAGCCTGCTTAAGATTCTTTCTCCCTCTCCCTCTGCCCCTGCCCTCACACTCACAAGTGCGCTTGCTCACTCTCTCTCTCCCTCTCTCCCCCCCAAAAAAATAAATAAATAAATCACCTCTGGGGCCCCTGGCCAGCTCGCTTGGTAGAGCATGCAACTCTTGATCTTGGGGTTGTAAGTCTGAGCCCCACGGTGGGTGTAGAGACTACTTAAAAAAAAATCTTTTTTGAAAATAAAACCTTTTTTTAAAAAAGTCATCTCTGAAATTTTTCACCAGAAAGAATAAACAGAAGAAAGATGTTAAATTTTATACTTTTAGTTTTTAAAGTTTTATTATCTCAATTATTTTAACAAAGGCACAGATTTTTACCCTCAATAATACTTTGGTTCTTGTATAATTTGATCAGAGTTAATATCTTCTGTCATTACTTTATAAATGATATTCTGTTAAAACAGGCATTGACTATGATTCATATTCCATGCATTACGTGGCACAGAAGTTAAACGTGCTGACTTCGTATAAAAGTAACACAGGGAAGGGCCGAGGCCCGGTGAGTGCTTTATGCTCATCTGCAAGTCAGCACGTAACTACTCAGCTATGAACAATCACGGTGATTTTTGCACAAACAATGTTTCAGTGTTGATTCGTGAGGTGGTCGAGAAGAGGCTGTCTATGTATGAGCGTAAGGAGGACCGGCCCCCGTATGTGAAGCCTGACGATGGGCTGGGTGGCCCTGGAGTGATGGAAGAACCACTGATGGATGACGAATTCCATGAACAAAGCACATCACAGCCACAGAGGCCACTTTCGGACAGAGACTCCCTGCAAAGAACACCAAGCGATGGAAGGTATATGGAGAATGTGTCACCCCAAGAAAGGAAGCTTATGGAGGAAGGAGAGGATGAACAAACAATGAGGAAAACCTCAGGGAGAGAACTGTTGCAACCGAGGGGAGCCTTCGAGCCGTGACACCACTCAGCGGCCGGTCAGCATTGCGAGCAATCAGGTAACGATGCGCAGGTCCCCTCAGGTTATGGAAATTATGTTGTATTTACTCAACATGTCTTTTTGTCTAATGGACTGGGCAAATCAAATATGTTGAAATAATAAAACTAATCAAAAATGAAATGTAATTCGTTTATTTAATGGTAGAATATCTAGAAGCTATGTTGTAACTCTAATGAGAATCATGTCCAGTTACAAGCTTTCCGATACCACGAATATAACTAACAGATATATTTTCCCTTAATTTTTCTAATTGTGGGTTAGTTGTTCTGTTTTGGTTTTTTTAGTATCAGATTTAATGTTAGATACCGGTGCTGTCAGCCATTGAGACTTTCTGCTCTATAGGAAAACTATTTCACCTACTCCGTGAAAGAACACCTCAATGTTGTGTCACTGAAAGCTTTAGTGCTCCCTCCTTGCAAGGACTGACACATATACCCTTATCTGTGTAAGACTAAATAGATTGTTACCCCTTCCATCTTCAATATTCAAGTAAGGCTCAAGAGATTCTATGAATTGGTCATATGCTCTTGTCTGTTTTCTCACATTCCTGCTATTAAAACATTTCAGACAATATCAATAAAGCTAAAGTCTCTACTTGCCCCTAGGCAGTTCCACTCCCCTCCTCGATGATAATCACTGTTACAATTAGGTGTGTACCTTCCAGGCCTTTTTCAAGATATTCATATATATATATATTTGAACATCAGAAAATATATGGGATTATTTTTCTTTATATAAACATAAATGTATAGTTTGCATTTTTCACCTAACAGTATATCTTAGACCTTAAACATTAGTGCATATAAATCTCTTTAAAATACGGTAAACTATTATATTGTATGACTGTGATACAGGGAATTCACATGTGACTTTTTAACCTGAACTTATCTGAAGAGTTTCCCTGTGCTATTGAAAATCACAGATTTCTTTTAAAGATTTTATTTATTTACTTATTTATTTGAAAGAGAGAGACTGAGCGAGAGAGAGGGGGAGAGAGAGAGAGAGCATGAGCTGGGGGTGGGGGAGAAGCAGACTCTCTGCTGAGCAGGGAGCCCAACACGGGGCTCGATCCCAGGACCCTGGGATCATGACCTGAGCCAAAGGCAGTCACTTAACCAACTGAGCCACCAGGAGCCCCAATCACAGATATTTTATCTCTAAAGTCATATTAATCTTAAGCAATCATTGAGGTCCTCTGAAGCTTTAGATAGATACAACCTATTTTTCTCAGAAGCACTGTAGATTTATAAGCAGTAGTGATTTGAAATAACTTGCAGTTATTAACACACTTATCTTAATTTCCTTTTAAGTTAGGTACCAAAAATATATCCACATTTTAAAAATGAAGAACTTCTTCCTCCGTCTTTAAAAAGAAACACACCATGTGTCTCTATAGCATTATATGGTTCTCAAACCATTTTCCCATATATTACACCACTTTATCATTTTAACCTCATGGCAACCCTTCTGAGGTACGCGTGACAATATTTCTATTTCCATTTTCAACCAATCTTGTTAGGTCATCCAGCAAACATTAACTGCATGCCTGCCGTGTGCCGGGCGCCGTGTTGGAGGCCAGCTCCGTGCGTACCAGCCTAGTGGTGGAGCTAAGGGAAGTAGGGTATAAATGAGGGAACAGCAGCTCAGGGATTTTAAGTGATTTGCCATAAGTCACAAGCCTCGTAAGTAATGGGATGAAAGCTGGGACGCAAATCTTCTTCCTTCTAATCCACTATACTTTCTTGTAAACAACCGTGAGCCCTTGTGAGGTATGAAGAATAACTTTTAAAAAATTATCGCATTAGTAGCAATTTAAAAATTGGAATCACACCTGTTACCATTGCTAGGTTATTCCACGTTGTTAAAGTCTTTTTGAGCACCCTAAAATATACAAGATTTCAATTTTGGCAAGAAGAGCAAGACAGTTTTTAATTGGGGTCACTGTGAATCGTTATTGTTATTGATTTTAAAGTACCTACAATTTTAAGACCGCTTCCAAAATGGATTAGAGGTTGATTATCTTCTACAATTCTAATCCTCTTCTACAATAGCCTAATCCACTAAACACTTCGCAGATGTTCCACTAAACATCCAGACCTGTGCTCTGTAATTCCATGAATTAATTCAATTTTTTAAATATATGAAAATCTGTAGACCCCACACTGAAATTGGTTAAGCTTGACTGCCATCCTATTCAATGTTAGAGAGAAACAAAAATGATTAAGAGGTTACGTCTGGGGCACCTGGGGGACACAGTCTTGGCTTCAGCTGAGGTCACAATCTCAGGGTCTTGAGGTGGAGCCCCACGTCCAGCTCCCCACTCAGCGGGGAGTCTGCTTCAGATTCTCCCTCGCCCTCTGCCCCTCCTGCTCGTGCTCTCTCTCTCTCTCTCTCGCTCTCTCTCTCAGAAATAAGTTAATAGGGGCGCCTGGGTGGCACAGCAGTTAAGTGTCTGCCTTCGGCTCAGGGCATGATCCCGGCGTTATAGGATCGAGCCCCACATCAGGCTCTTCCACTGTGAGCCTGCTTCTTCCTCTCCCACTCCCCCTGCTTGTGTTCCCTCTCTCGCTGGCTGTCTCTATCTCTGTCAAATAAATTTAAAAAATCTTAAAAAAAAAAAAAAGAAATAAGAAATAAGTTAATAAATCTTAAAAAAAAATAGAGGTTAGGTCACTGTCCCTTTGAGAAAACTTAGAGAAACAGGTTATATATTATCTGGACAAAAAACATTGAATGGAAACTTTAAATTGGCTTTGCCTGCATTTGCTAAAACTGTTCTTATGAGTTCTATTCCTTTCCATTATTTCTACTAACACTAAGCTAATAGAAGCTAAATAGTGATAAAATGCATGTTATGTAATAATCTTATAGAGACTGTCAGCGCTGATAGCGATAAATTCCCATATCACTAAAATAGGTCAGGGAAGTCAAAGTAATTTCCTCCAGGGTAGGCATCATTGCGTGCAAGCCATTCTGACTTCTGTTGAGCTGAGGGATATTGGCACAGCCTGGAAAGTCACTCAGAGCAGCTCAGGGTGGGGACTGGAGGCTCAGACCCTGGAGCAAAGCCTGGGCTTGCTTTCTCCACACATAAGGTGGTTTGCCTTTGTAATTAGAAAAAAGAACTGGCTTATCCGTTGTGTTTTAGTTTTGAAATGTGGGAGGGTGGAAGACCTACAGAAGGAAAAATTATTTGGAGATTATAATTCCTTTGAAAGTTATAATGGGGATGGGGCAAGTGGCATTTTCATATCATATCAAAATGTTATGGTACCATAACCATCAAAATATTAATGATACCCACTTCTATCCTAGAAGATGTTCATTTTCTTATCATGTTGTTAAAATGAATCAGCCACACAACAGCTACATTTTAAAATCTATAATCTTAATATTCTTACGCTTCATTTACTATGAAAAACTTGGCACGTTATGCTTTTCTATTTTGTTTGTAGGTGAATTACAGAAAATTTTTATATATATTCTATAGCTCAATAGCCGTAGCCATGTGTCTCAATTTATTTAGCATAAAGGCATTCTGGACAGGCCCAAACGGGTTTAATTTTCCCACAGACCAATTAGCACCTATTGTTTCTTAGCAGAAGTTCCCAGATTTAACCAGAAACAACCTTCTCCTGGCTTGTCAAGAATGTTACAAATCAGGTATCACTACAGTGAAAAATACCGTTAATGATACTGAATTAGTGCCTGTAATTCTCCCTTTGAATTGGAGGATATTTACCTTTGTGGTTTAGTGATGCGAACTAATTAATTTGTAATTAAAATTTAGTCCATTGATAGTTTAGGTATCTTGTGTTTTTCATAAACCATGAAAATAGTAAAACTGCAATATGTGAGTTAGAAGAGACAGTAATGACACTATAACTTTGCTTATAAATAAAATCTATGAAGATACTAAAGAGTTTGAAACTTCAGGATAAAAATATCTTGAAGATAACATTTAAACAATTTTAAATCTTTTTTGAGAAGAGAGTTCAAAGCATGAGTAAATTTTTATCACTATATGCATTTATAATTTTTGTAAATACTTAGCCTTTTGTCGTCTAAGTTTAGATTATATTGATATCCATATTCACCACTAGGTGTCAGTAAAACTCTAAGGTAAAGTTAACTTGCCTCCAGCTTCACACATGATAACCATAAAGAGATGGACCTTGGGAGACAAAGAGTTCAAAAATATATTGTATTCCCTGGAGACTCTAGACTCATACTGAATATTTTATCTTGCCTTAAGCTCATCTACCAGCTCTGTAGGGATGCCAGTGGACTCCAACCGGTATCTCAGACCCTGAAAGTGGTAGTTTTAGAACGGACCTTAGCTGTCATATACCCCAGTCTTTTATCCAATACAGTATGTTTGACAGACAGTAATTTAGTCCTGGTTTAATCACTAAGAATGGGGTTTTCACTTTATGCACAGCTCTAGAATAGCGATTCTATCTTATTTAATTTTGTCTCCCCAGGCCCAGGCTGTAGTGAATAAATGCTTAGTCAATTACAATGTTGGATAGTTCTCATTTTTAGAGATTTATCTTCTACTGAGTCAGAATCTGTCCCATTATAGTCTATGTTTTTTTTGTCATAATCATGCCATTTGGCATGAGTATGATACAAGAAAACAATAATTTTATTGCCATCTCAGCCCTATCCTACACTCCAATAAGTTTTTCCTTTCTTTCAACTTTTTCTTTCTCAGAATGAAATATCACCACTCTTCCCAATTATTCCTCATATGGCATAATTTCAGAGCTTCCTCACCCTCCACCCTAGTTACTGTTGCCTTGAAACTCCTCTATTTGTTCAACGTCCTCTTAAACATATTCCCCAGAATTAGGCATATTAGTATCGATGTACTCTGACTCAGCAGGGAGTACTGTGGGACTGCCCTCTCCCATGAGTTGGACACCGCCAACTCACTTCCAAATTCAGATATCTAGAAACCTCATTTTTGAAACATGGGAGAGAAAAAGCCAAAATGATTTGTAAGCAGTCACTATGTCACAAAGTCCACACACATTGCAGTGGACCATCCAAAGCTATTTTAAATTATCGCTAACCAGTTTGGCTATTTGATTATCGACTCCACAGCATACTGGAAGTAGCATATTAACAAGCAAAGAGGGACTGCTGTGGGAAGACCCATAGGCTAACATTTATAAGAAAAAGGCAGGGAAAAAAGCGATACCTCAAAAAGCACAGCAGTCTGGAGCCAGAACTGAATGTTCCTCAACATGCCCTGAATACATCATTATATTACAGCACAGTACAGACATTACTGGTTATGGCGGAAACACTTCGGGAACGGTGGAGTAAGGACCTCTGGAAATCTCCTCCACAAGGGCAAGGAGAACACAGGCAGAAATTGTCAAAAATCAACATTTAAGAAGTCTGGAAATTAACCAAAAACTTATAACAATGAAGAACATTTATTCGAGAAAAGTGGTAACAACAGTAAGCCTTGCGGCATTTTAACTTGCCCTATTCCCAACTCCTCCTTCCCAGTTCCATGAAAACCATGAAAACCAACAGACGCAGAACCACAGTAACTGAAAAAACCAGCAGCCTATCAGCCATTAAAAAGGAGCAAAATGGGCTTAGATCTCCCCAAAAAGCCACATCCCCAGAAAATTGTCAATGTTTGACCTGTCTGGCAGCTCCCTAGAAAAGTCCATTAACAGGGCTTATCTTTATTTGGACTGACTCAGAGCTTGCTCAGTGAGAAAAGTCCTAACACCAGGGCATTTGCAAAAAAAAAAAAAAAAAAAAAAAAAAAATCAGCAATTGTTTAACATTGCAGCTGCCTGAGGCGGAAGTACCTGTTGGAGCAAACAGCAAACTTGAAATGGAAACCTGGGGAATGAGATGACCATAGAGAGATTTAAAAAGCTTCAAAGTATTACTGAGAATATATATATATATGTAGGGTGCTTTGCAGGGCTGTGTGTACGCCCAGAAAGACCTGAGAAGGCCTTAACTTCTCCTCTCTGGCTGCCCCTGAGGATCTGCACAAGCAGGAGTTAAAAAGCTAAGTCAGGTTGTAAACTGCCAAAATATTGAAGGCATGTCTCAACCTACGCAGAAGTCCCTTAGCAAAGGGTGAAAGACCAGTTCAGGGCATTTAAGGAGATCTCGGTCTAATCATTAGCTGACCAAGTAAGCTAACTGAGCAGGGCCTTCAGAGGTAGCACACAGCAAAAAATCCAGATTTCACAGAATTTACTCAGGAAGGCCGTTAAATAGACAAACAGCAGCAACAACAAACAGCAACCAAAAGATCCAGGTTGGAGGGGTAGAACAAGAATCTGATATCCAGAGTTACCACAGTTTCATTCTCTAAATTGTCCAAATGTCAAACAAACAAACATACACAAAAATAGGAAAGTATGGCCCATGCAAAAGAAAAAACAAACACTTGATAGAAACTATTCTTGAGAAAGCCCAAATTTTGAATTTACTGGATAAAGACATTAATCAACTAGTATAAATAAGTACAAAGAACTGTAGGAAACCATGTCTAAAGAATTAAAGTCTGAGAATTATGTCTCGCCAAATAATGACTATCAAGAGGTGAGAAATCATTAAAAAGAGCCAAATAGAAATTCTGGTGTTGAAAAGCTCAAAAACTGAAATGAAAAATTGACCACAGGGTCAGTAACAGACTTGAGCTGGCCAAAGAGTCAATGAAATTAAAGTTAATTCAATTGGAAGAATCCACTCTGAGGAACAGAAAGAAAAATGAATGAAGAGAAATGAAAAGAGCCTCAGAGACATGTGGGACACCATAAGTATACTAACAGACACATAATGGGAATCCCAGGAGAGAAAAGAGAAAAGTGCAGAAAGAACATTCAAAGAAACCATGGCTGAGAACATCCTCAATTTGATGAAAAATGTTAATATTTACATCCAAAAGACTCAATGAATTCCATGTGGGATAAACTCAAGAGATCCACCATTATACACATCATAGTCAAACTATCAAGAGACAGAAGCAGAGAGACTCTTGAGATCAGTAAGACAAAAATAACTTATATACAAGTACTCCTCAAAAAGATTAACAGCTCATTCCTCATCAGACACCATGGAGGCAGAAGACGATGAGTATATTCAAAGTAAAAAAGAAAAGGCTGCCATTCAAGAAGTCCAACGAAACTGTTTTTAAAAATGAAGGAGGAAATATGGCACGCCTGGGTGGCTCAGTCAGTTCAGTGTCTGTCTTCAGCTCAGGTCGTGATCCCAGGGTCCTGGGATCAAGCCCCGCATCAGGCTCCTTGCTCAGCAAATAAATAAATAAAATCTTTTTTTAAAAAGTGAAGGAGGAATAGTCTGTATAGGCCTATATCTGTTAAAGAAATTGAATCAATAATGATTAATTTTCCAAAACAGAGCACTAGGCCCACATAGGTTCACTGGTGAATTCTACCAAACATGTAACAAAAAAATCATACCATTCTCTACAATTTCTTCTGATGACAGAGGAAGGGGGGAATACTTCCTAACTCATCTATGAGACCAACATTACTCTAACATCAAAACCACCCAGACCTTACAAGAAAATTACAGACCAGTATCTCTTATAAACCCAATTGCAAAAATCCACAACAAAATATTAGCAAATTGAGTCCAACAATGTATAAAAAATGTAATTACCATGAATTAGTAAGATTAAACTCAGGTATGCAAAGCTTGTTTAACATTTGGATACCAACTAATATAATCCATCACATCAACAGGCTAAAAAAGAAAAATCGCAATATTATATCAATAGATTCAGGAAAAGATTTTGACAAAATTCAATATGCCCATTTGTGATTAAAAAAAAAACCAAACAGACACACCACTCTCAGTAAACTAGGAACAGAGGAGAAACCTTCAATTTGAGGAATAAAAAGCCACATGATAACATCAAAGTGAGAAACTAGAACCTTTCTCACTAAGATCAGGCACAAAGCAATGCCCTTATAACTATTCCTTTTCATCATACTGGGAGTCCTAACTAAGGCAATAAGACAAGAAAAGGAAATGAAAGGTATGCAGACTGGGGATGAAGAAATAAAACTGTCTTTGTTCACAGGTGACATGATTGTCTATGTAGAAAATCTGAGTCCGGACTTCTGGGGAAGATGGCACAGTAGGAGGACCCTAGGCTCACCTCATCCCATGCATACAGCTAGATAACACTCACATAAGTATAAATAACCCAAAAATGACCTGAAGACTGGCAGAATAAACTCCACAAATAAATGTAGAGAAGATAACACATTAAAGATGGTTGGAAAGGCAGAGAAGTGGTCAGAAAATAAATGGACCCATAGGACTATCCACAGGAGGGAGGAATGCCATGGGAAGGGGAGAGAAACAGACCCCCACACTGGGAGGGCCACATGGGGAAGATGAATGTCTATAACATTTGGCTTTGAAAACCAGAGGGACTGAATTTTGTGAGTTCTTATAAACAGTGGGACTTAAAACCTGGAATTTTTTAAAAAATCAGCGGGCTCGGCTCTGGAAGAGCCAGTGGGCAGAGGAAACGAGTCCCTGCCCTTAAATAGTTGGCACTATAAACAGCCCGTGGAGATACAGCATAGGAGAAGCAGTTTGAAAAGCCATACACGAAGGAGAGTATTTACTAATGTCAGAGTGTGTCCCAGAGGGACAGAAACCTCTGGGGAACTCACCCAGGAACAAAGGAACTGGAAGGCACCATTTCCTTCCCCTGCCCCCCAGTGTAAACACACAGCCACTTGCAGAAATTGCTACCTAACTGGCTAGCACTGCTGCCCATCCTCCCTGCCCGGCTGCTTCCAGCAATCTGCCCCTCTAGATGGCCCACCTCAGTCCCTGCACTGCACAGCCCTGCCCACGGAGGAATGGTGGCAAGCAAAGCTTGCCAGCACCAGGGCCCCAACTGTGCTGCTTCAGATCTACCCTCTCCGGTGCACTCTTGGCCAGAGCCCATATACGGTAGTGCCACAGGACTGGCTGTGTACAAGCAGCCCCCACAGTGGCCAGCACCACTCCAAGTGACTCCTGCCCTGGGGTGAAGGAAAGATAACCATACCCGCAGTCAGATGAAGCCCCCAGCAGTGGGCTGGAGGCAGATATCTGGTCTGACCACAGGCCCCACCCACCAATGAAAGCTGCTCAGGGTACAACAGAAGGAAAGTGCCCTGCAGTTTGGTGCTACCACATCTTCGGCCAATGCCCAGTCTGACTCACCTCAAGCCCCAGGCCGACTGGCCAGTTACCACCATAGGGACTGAATACTGCCCTGAACATGGCTGTCTTTCCTATCACAGAGAAACAGACACAGAAAGTTAAACAAAATGAGGAGACAGAGGATTATGTCCCAAATGAAAGAAGAGGATAAAATCACAGGGAAAGACCTAAGCAAAATGGAGGTAAGTAACACGCCTATTAAAGAATTCAAAGCAATGATCATAAAGATACTCACTGCATTTGAAAAAAAGAGTGGAGGACATCAGTGAGACCCTTAACAATAAAATAAAAAAGAACCAATCAGAGATGAAGAACACAATAAGTGAAATTAAAAATACACTAGATGGAATAAATAGTAGAATAGATGAAGCAAAACAAATCAGTGGCCTGGAGGACAGAGTAATGGAAAATAAGCAAGCTAAGCAGGTGAAAGAAAAAAAATTATGCAAAATGAGAATAGATTTAAGGAACTTAGTGACAGCATCAAGCATAATAACATTCACATTATAGGGACCCCAGAAGGAGAAGAGAAAGAAAAGGGTCAGAAAATTTATTTGAAAAAAATAATAGCTGAAAATTCCCAAATCTGGGGATGGAAACAGAAATCTAGATCCAGGAGGCACAGAAATCCCCCAACAAAATCAACCCAAGGAGGTCCACACCATGACACATAGTAATTAAAATGGCAAAGTAGTGATAGAGAATTTTAAAAGCAGCAAGAAAAGAAAGCAGTTACATACAAGGAAACCACATAAGGCTATTGGCTGACTTTTCAGCAGAAACTTTCCAGGCCAGAAAGGAGTGGCATGATACATCCAAATGCTGAAAGGAAAAAAAAATCTGCAGGCAAGAATAGTCTATCTAGTAAGACCATCATTCAGAATAGAAGGAGAAATAATTTCCCAAACAGTTAAAAGAATTCATGACCACTAAGCCAACCCTACAAGAAATGCTAAAGGAGTCTCTTTGAGTGGAAAGGAAAGACCATAAGCAAGAGTAAGGCAAGTAGGAAGGACAAAATCAATAAAAATAACCTTATATCTGTAAAAATCAGTCAAGGAACTCACAAAACAAAAGGATATAAAGTATAACACCATATACCTAAAACATGGGGAGAAAAGGAGTAAAGGATGGGTTCAAACATTGACTATCAACTTAATATAAACTACTATACACAGAAGATGTGATATACAAACCAAATGGTAACTGTAGATCAAAAACCAGTAATAGGGAACACCTGGGGGCTCAGTCAGTTGAGCACCTGAGTCTTGATTTCAGCACAGGTCATGATCTCAGGGTTGAAGATCAAAGTCATTACATGCATTTTTCTAACCACAATGTTATGAAATTAGAAACCAATCATAAGAAAAAATCTGGAAAGAACACAAATACATGAAGGTTAAATAATATGCTACTAAACAATGAATGGGTCAACCAAGAGATCAACAAAGAAATCAAAAAATACATGGAGATGAATGAAAGTGAAAACACAACAGTCCAAAAACTTTGGGAAGCAGCAAAAGCTGTTCTAAGAGGAAATGTTATAGCAATACAGGCCTGCCTCAAAAAGTAAGAAAAATCTCAAATAAATAACATAACTTTACACCTAAAGGAGCCAGAAAAAGAACAAACAAAACCCCAAAACCAGCAGAAGAAAAGAAATAATAAAAATTAGAGCAGAAATAAATGAAATAGAACTAAATGAACTAAAAAATCAATGAAGATACCAATGAAACCAGAAATTGGTTCTTTGAAAAAAATCAACAAAATTGATACAACTTCAGCCAAATTTGTTGAGAGAGAGAGAAAGAGAGAGAGAGAGAGATGACTCAAATAAACATAGAGGAGAAATAACCACCAATGCCACAGAAATACAAAGGATAAGAAGAGAATATTATGAAAAATTATATGCCAACAAATGGGACAATTTAGAAGAAATGAATAAATTTCTAGAAACATAAAACCTTCCAAAATTGAATCAGGAAGAAATAGAAAATTTGAACAGACGGATTACCAGCAATGAAATTGAAACAGTAATAAAAAAAACTCCCAACAAACAAAAGTCCAGGACCAGATGACTTCACAGTTGAATTGCACCAAGCATTTGAAGAAGACTTAATACCTATTCTTCTCAAACCATTCCAGCAAATAAAAGAGGAAGGAAAATTTCCAAGTTCATCCTATGAGGCCTGCATTGCCCCAATACCAAAACCATATAAAGACACTCCAGCAGTGCCTAGGTGGTTCAGTCAGTTAAATGTTCAACTCTTCATCTCAGCTCAGGTCTTGAACTCAGAGTCATGAGTTCAAGCTCCCCATTGGACTCCATGCTGGGCATGGAGCCTACTTAAAAAAAAAAAAGACACACAAAAAAAGAACTATAGGTCAATATCTCTAATAAACACAGATGCAAAAATCCTCAACAAAACATTATAGCAAACTGGATCCAACATTACATTTAAAAAACTCATTCACCATGATTAAGTGGAATTTATTCCCGGGATGCAAGGATGGTTCAATATTTGCAAATCAGTGTGATACATCACATTGGTGAGAGAAAGGATTAAAACCATATGATCATTTCAATAGTGTTAATGCAAAAAAAGCATTTGACAAAGTGCCTCCACTCATGATAAAAACGCTCAACAAAATAGGTTTAGAGGGAACATACCTCATCATAATAAAGGCCGTATATGAAACACCCACAGCTAACATCATACTCAATGGCAAAAAACTGAACGTTTTCCCCTTAAGATCAGGAATAAAACAAAGATGTCCACTCTCAGCACTTTTATTCAACATAGTACTGGAAGTCCTAGGCATGGCAGTCAGACAAGAAAAAGGAATGAAAGGCATCCAAAGTGGTAAAGAACAAATAAAACTTTCACTATTTGCAGATAACATGATACTATATATAGAAAACTCTAAAGATTTCACCAAAAACTACTAGAACTGATAAACAAATTCAGTAAGGTCACAGGATACAAAATCAATGTACAGAAATCCTTTGCATTTCTATATACTACTAATGAAGCAACAGAAAAAGAACTTAAATTATATATATATATATAATATATATATATATAATTTAGCCATTAAAAAGAATGAGATTTTGCCATTTGCAGCAACATGGATGGAACTGAAGAGTATAATGCTAAGTGAAATAAGTCAGTTAGAGAAAGAGAAATACCATATGATTTCACTCATATGTGGAGTTTAAGAACAAAACAGATGAACAAAGGAAAAAAAGAGAGAGACAAACCAAGAAATAGACTCTTAACTCTAAAGAACAAACTATTGATTACCAGAGGGGAAGTGGGTGGGGGGATGGGCAAAATAGGTGATGGGGATTAAAGAGTACACTTATCCTGATGAGTACTGAGTAATATACAGAATTGTTGAATCGTTGTATTGTACACCTGAAACTAATATAATAATGTATGTTAACTATATTGGAATTAAAATTTAAAACTTATTAAAAAATTAAATTTTTAAAAAGAAAGAAAAATCTGAGTCCCCCAAAATGTCCTAAAATTAATAACTGATTACAGCCAGCTTGCAGGGTACAAGGTTAATATATAAAAGTCAATTATTTTTCTATATTCCAGCAATTAACAAGCAGAATTTGACATTAAAAACACAATACCATTTACATTAGACCCCAAAATGAAATATTTAGGTAAAAATATAACAAAATATGTACAAGATCTATATGAGGAAAACCACAAAGTCTGATGAATAAAATCAAAGAAGAGCTAAATAAATGGAGAGACAGTCCATGTTGACGGATAAGAAAGCTCAATATTGTTAAGATATCCGTTCTTCCCAACTTGATCTACAGATTTAACGCAATCCCAATCAAAATCCCAGCAAATTATTTTGTGGATTCGACAAACTGATTCTAAAGTTTGTATGGAAAGAGAAAGACCCATAGGGCCAACACAGTATTAAAACAGGAGAACAAAGTTGGCACGACCCAACTTAAGACTTGCTATAAAGCTATAGTAATCAAAATAATGCGGTACTGACAACAGAATAGACAATACGTCAATGGAGCAGAATAGAGAACCCAAAAATAAACCCACGTAAGGATAGTCACCTGACCCTGACAAAGAGCAAGGGCAACATAATGGAGAAAAGATAGCCTTTTAAGCAAATGGTGCTGGAACAACTGGACATCCACATGCAAAAATGAATCTAGACACAGATGGCACACTCTTTAACTTAAAATGGATCAAGACCTAAATGTAAGACACAAAACTATAAAACTTTCTTATAACATGAGAAGATCTAGTTGACCTTGTGTTTGGAGATGACTTTTTTTTTTAAGATTTTATTTATTTGAAAGAGAGACATTGAGAGAATGAGTGGGAGGAAGGGCAGAGGGAAAAGCAGACTCCCCGTGGAGCAGGGAGCCCGACGAGGAACTCAATCCGAAGACCCTGAGATCATGACCTGAGCCAAAGGCAGATGCTTAACTGACTGAGCCACCCAGGTGTCTTGGTGATGACTTTTTAACACAACACCAAAGGCATAATCCATGAAAGAAAGAATTGATAATGGCCTTCATTAAAATGAAATATTTCTGCTCTGCAAAAGGCACTGTCAAGAAAATGAAAAAAAAAAAAAAAGCCACAGCCTGGAGAAAATCTTTGCAAAAGACGTATCTGATAAAAGACTGTTATCCAAAATATACAAAGACCTCTTACAACTCAATAAGAAAACAAACAACCTGATTTTTAAAGTAGGCCAAAGACCCGAACAGACACCTCCCCAAAGAAGATATACAGACAGCAAATAAGCGTATGGAAAGATGTTCCACATCATATGTCATCAGGGAAATGCGAATTAAAACACCACTGAGATACCACTGCACATCTACTAGGATGGCCAAAATCCAGAACACTGACAACACCAAATGCTGACAAGAACGTGGAGCAACGAGAACTCTCATTGCTGGTGGGCATGCGACACGGGCAGCCACTTTGGAAAACATTTTGGTGGTTTCTACAAAACTAAACCTACTCTTAACATATGATCCAGCAATTGCACTCCTTGATATTAACCCAAAGGAGTCTAAAACTTAGGTTCACACAAAAACCTGAACATGGATGTGTATAGCAGCTTTATTAATGATTGCCAAATTGGAAGCAAACAACATGTCCAAAATTCAGTGGCTTAAGCACAATAAAACTTTATATTACTCCTATGCAAAACCTAGTTCAGATGTTCCTGGGAAGGTGACTCTCCTGAGCAGCTCCCTTTCAAAAAATAAATGTAGTATGCAAGCCTTCTGTTTGGTGGCTCTTCCATTTTGTGGCTTCAGACCCTCTTTGGCATAATCCCATGAGCAGTCGTTCAACCCGACAGGGTCCCCTCTCTTATCGTCTTCCTCTGGAGCTTTGCGACTGCCTGCCTCCAGTCTCACATCCCATCACTTCTGCTGCCACAATCCATCAAAACTCCTATCTGATTGTGTCACTTTCCCCCTGAAAATCCTTCATTGTCTCACCATTACGTACAAAGTAAAAAGTCCAAAGTCCTTAATAGAACATAAAGGCTCTCTTTGATCTGGTCCCTTCCTGTCTTGCCAGCCTCGTTGCCCATGACAATCCCACATGCACCCTCTGTTCTTACCAAACTGAATGACTAACAATTTCCTGAGTTTTAGTTGCTCTGCTTTCCTTCCCTCCTTTTGCACCTGTTATTTCTCTCACCGGTGGTCATCCCCTCCACCATCCACCTGCCCCCACCCCCCCCACACACAAGCCATTTGCCTACTTAGCAAACTTCTCATCCTTAAATACTCAGTTTGAGCGTCCCTTCCTGGGGGCTCCAGCATTCTGGCAGCACACAGACCATGCCTGAAGAACACTCGGGGAAGGAAAACTTAGAGACAGGAGTAACACCATGCAGAGCTTCCCCATTCCCCATCACGACCTGGCAGGGCTTCCGGGGACTAAGCAGAGCTGGCATTAGCCTCTAAGAAGCTCAGCCCTGCACTACTTTGAGCATATGAGCAGCCGCATAATAGTGTAAGTACCAGGTCCCCCCCGGCACAATCGGAGTCTGGGGCCCACGCCCTGCAGTGGCTTCCAGCCCTGATCTGCCCCTCAGCATTCCATCGGGACTGACTGTACTGCCTTAAGCATTCAGCTGTAGCCGGTTTCTGTGGAGCAGAGTCCAGATTCCAGGGGTCCTGTTCCACAGGAGGCCCTCCCTCTCTGGAAGGCCAGTCTTCAAGGATGAGTCCTGGACCAGTTGACCCTTACCTCTTAGTTCACCTCCCTAAATTCAAAGGGCACCTCACCCCATCCAGTATTTCGCACCATTTCAACCACAAGGACTAAGAGTCCAGTCTTGACATGACTCTCAAGAGGCATTGCAGAACAGACCAGACGCCATCCAATCCAGATCCAGCCAAGGAAAGAGGTCACAGGGTCAGAGCTGGCTACCTGGGAGCAGCTGCACAGAGCCCACTGCTTCTAGGGGCTCCGAACTTGATGTAATGCTCTGCTGTCACTGTCTTGAAATTTTTAGGAGGTTTTGAACCGGGCCCCACGTTTTCATTTTGCACTAGGCCCACAGATTAATGTAGCCAGGCCTGTCCAGGGTGTTCACTGGGATATCATAAACACCCATCCTTCTCACTTTGTATGAAGGACACTGATGTTTCTACCTCACCACTGGTGCTGAGCCATATTCAACATGAAGTGTTGGCCAGCAGGCAGACGTACCCTTAGCTGGCCAACAGAAAGTCTGGAGTGATCCTGTTATCTAGAACCACTCCGGCCAGGGAGGCCGCCGGTCGCTGGACCTCTATGGCATGGGAAGTCCCGCCTGCTCTTTTGCCAAGCGCAGCTAACAGACTGGTATTATCATCAGCTCCACTATTCCCATCCAAGAATGAAACCACTTGAGAAACCCTAGTGCCTCCTATATCCCACCAGAATATTCCACCACTGCTAGAAGGTTGCTCCCTCACACTGGGGTCAGAGGATGGCTGCCTGGACAGTGCCATGTGTAATCCCAAGGACCAGTCAGTGGCTCTTCTCCCCGGCCAGGGGCATGGCGATGCTCTCGGGCACCCTCCCCTGGCGTTTCTTGTCATCCTGGCAGGATGAGGATGGCCTGCCTGGCCCCAGGGCTGAAAGTTCATTGCTGGCAGTTGTTCTCACCTCAGTGTTAGCTCCTGTCACATGGAGTTAGCACCGTTAATGAGCTCGTTTCTACCACTAGTCTCCGTCTGTGAGGATTTTGCATTTGAATTCCCAGTGTCCACACAGCGGGTATCAGCAAATGTCCACTGCACAAGCAAATGGAGGCTGGGTCGGCCAGATGAGGCCAGCACTGGCTTAAAGGTTAACCGAGCCACTACATCAAACTCACTTCGTTTCCCTGTTTTCCACTGACCCTTCATTTGCAGGGACCCACGCTTCTAATTCAACTCATAGGTCACATTTTCAATGAACAGGGGTTGCCCGGATGACCAGCACTTTGTTGGTCCTACGACTAGGAATGTTTGTGTGCCAGCCTGTTTTTCACGCCCTTCCCGTGGCTTTGGTTTTTCCTGAGTTTCTAATTTTCAGTCATGTGTTTTTATAAGATGAATCAACAAGATACATTATTTCAGATGCTGTTACTAACATCACCTAAAAAAAAATTCCCTTCAAAGCTATGTTTATCCATTCAGTTAACCAGTGCTTTATTTTTCTTAGTTACCTTGTTGGATAAAACTAAGTTATTCAGAGTCTTACAGGCAAACTTGTAAAACGCCGCTTGGTTTATTTTTGGTGCTCTCTGTAATACGTCGTGCAGCAGGATGGCAAAGAGGGCTCTGTTCTCAGAGGTGAGGCCCAGACCGAAAGGCCGAGAAGAACGCAGCAGGCGGGGGCTGCTTCCCTGGGCGGAAAGGTGTCCACATGCGCGCCCGGGAGAGGCTGCGAGGCTTCGCCCTCTGAGGCTGTTAGGGAGTCAAGTCTCCTGTGAGGGCCTGCTTGGGAGTTAGGGCGTGCTGTGCAGGGCTGAGGCAGGAAAGAGGCTTCCTGCAGACCACTCAGGACTGTGACCTGTATTCGTTGGAGTTAATGCTACCGAAGGGTTTATTGCAAAGTTGAAAGACGTATCTCCAAACACTAAAGAATGGATTTATACACCATGTCGTAAGTGACAAGCCCCTGTAAGAAGAGCGTTCAGAGCCCAGCCCCACCGACCAACAGCCTGGGGACCTGGGGCATCTCACAAGCCATAGTGCCAGCCATGGCTCAGCTGGCTGGTATACCAGGCGGCCAGCAATGGCAAGCACCCAGCACAGCTGACCCTTGAACAATGAGCAGATTAGGGGGGCCAACCCCCCTGATCAAAAATCATGTATAACTTTGGTTGTTAAAAAAGACTGTATTTATTTATGAGAGAGAGAGATAGCAAGAGGGAGCACAAGCAGGGGCGGGGGTAGAGGGGTGGAGGGAGAAGCAGGCTCCCTGATGAGTGAGGAGCCTGATGCGGAACTCAATCCCAGGACCCCGGGATCATGACCTGAGCCAAAGGCAGACACCTAACCAACGGAGGCACCTAGGCGCCCCTCCATGTGTAACTTTGACTACCTAAAAATTTAACTACTAGTAGCCTACTGTTGACCAGAAGACTTACCGAAAACAGAAACAGATGATTAGCACATACTTTGTATATTTATGAATTAAATATTACATTCTTGCGATAAAGTAAGCTAGAGAAAATATTATTAAAATCCTACGGCAAATCCATTTGACACTGCTGTACTGTATTAGAAAAAACCCATGTATACGTGGCCCTGCACAGAGGAAATGCAGGCTGTCCTCCTCCCACCCGCCCTGAGAGCCGCTCAGCGCACACCTTTTAGTAAGGCTTTTAGTGAGTAAGGCTTCCAAGGAACCACACCCAGCTACCTCATGGGATCTTTGAGGAATCCCCAAAAGTTCTCTTTGAGAGAAAAAGCCCAGATCATACACCCACCATCCAGAAGGGCCTAATAGCCCACCACAGCCACATGAACTTGGCGGGTTCCCCCTCCCAGCCCCCAAACCTCCAAGGAGTCAGAAACAGGTGTTCATTGCGAGTTGGGGAGAGGCGGTCACACCACCCCCATCCCCAGCCACCCCACCGCAGACCACCAAACCTGAAGCTGGCTAGGTCGCAGGAGGGGAGAAGCTTCCAGCCGGATGGGAGTCTGGAGTTTTGACTATTGCACCGCATTAGACTCACTTGATATTAGACAGGGGGTCTAAGTGTCTTAAGAGTGACCAGAAAAGGGGCGCCTGGGGGCTTAGTCGGTTAAGCATCCGACTCTTAATTTCAGCTCAGGTCATGATCTCAGGGTCGTGAGATTGAGCCCTGAGTCGGGCTCCGCACTCAGCAGGGAGTCTGCTGGAGATTCTCTCTGCCTCTGCCCCTCCCCCAACGCACCCATGCTCACATGCACGCTCTCTCTCTGTCTAAAATAAATAAATGAATCTTTAAAAAAAAGCGACCAGAAAAGCCACAGAATCTCCCCAAGATTTCGTCCAAGAAACAAGGAGAAACAGGTCCAGAGTGGGCTTAACAAGCCAGTGGGGAAAGCATGAACTTGGGCTCCGCCTGCCCCCTCTCCAGGCTAGCTCGCTCCCTAATCTGGTCGCGCGGCAGAGGGGGGATATGTGTTCATTAAATGCTATGCAGACATTGCCACCCTGCCTAGTTTCTTTTGTTTCATTTACAACTGTTTATCTTTCTCTGAACATAATACAAAGGAAATGCAAACATACATGTTTATAGAAGACTGAGTTTCTAAACACACATACCGCCCGGGTGCCATCTTGCCCTGGTAAATTGTCGAGTTTCGGCAGCCAGCTGGGTCCCGGAATTGTGAGGGAAAAACTACTATAATCGAGAGAAGATACAAGGTATCAACTTCACATCTTTTCCCCTGATTTCTTTTGGGAAAAGTCCTTAGAGGTGTAGAAGCTTCCCGGAATGCCGGGAATCCACAGCATTGTGCACAATGCCTAAGTGAACCAATTTAGTTGAGAGTTCTCACTATTTAGCTTCAAAGAGCTCTATCTAGTTATCTTCTTTTTAAAAATCTATCAGAAAATGAGAACGGAGTTTTTTGTATATAAATATAAATATAAAACTAGTAAACTAGTGAATATAAACTAGTAAAACTAAAAGGCCTTCCCATAACGCTTAAGCCCCTTGACAACTGAACTTAAGAGAATCACATGTAAGGTGGCCTTGAGTTCAGAGAGACCGGCTGGCACCCGGCCAGCTCCAGGGGTAGCATCATGAGAACTCAGCCTCCGTTGATGATGGGTCATCAAGCAAGGTTATGGCTCCGACCTAGTGGTAGCCTGCTACTCTTGAACTTGTTTAACTTCAGACACAGAAGTGATAAAAACTAGGGTTTTATTTCCACGAGGTCTACAAGTTAGGCACTATTATTTAGTAGACTAGCTCAGCCTGATGGGTCATCCAAGACCATCGTAGCACATACTGTGTGTCTGATGTATGTTAATTTTTAATGTGAGAACAATAGTGAATAAGAGCTACTGCCTTGGGGCGCCTCGTGACACAGTCTGTTAAGTGGTTTCGTGTCTGACTCTTGGTTTCAGAGCGGGTCATAATCTTAGGGTCATGGGATCGAGCCCTCCATCGGGCTCCAAGCTCAGCAGGGAGTTTCCTTGGATTCTTTCTCCCTCTCCCACTGCCCCTCCTCCCTCTCTCTTTGAAATAAATAAATTTTTAAAAAAAAGAACTACCGCCTTTGACCAGACACACCGGAACTGAGTTAACTCTGTCTTACGGGTAGATGTATTTGCTCTTGCTACATTAATACCACTATACCCGCTTAAGAGAATGCCATCTGAAGTCTGCCTCTCTTAAATAATTGTGCTGACAAATACCATAGTACTTTCGAAAGATATTGAAACCATACTATGTATTCTACATAGACCGACTGAAAACTATGCGTACCAAATTCCTTCTTCTTCACTCTTCCATCTGGATTGTAGAAACCGTTTCATTCTGGCTTCTGTATTAATGTCTGGACAAGGACGAAATCTAGGAGGGAGGAGAGAGAAATAGTAGTTTTTAAGAAAGGAATGACATCAGATTTGTTTTTTGGTTTTTTGGAGGTTTTTTGTTTTGTTTTAAGAGAGAGAGAGCACACATGAAAGCAGGGGAGGAGGGCAGAGGGAGAAGGAGAGAGAGAATCTCAAGTAGGCTCCATGTCCAGTGCTAAGCCCCACACAGGGCTTGATCTCACAACCCCGAGATCATGACCTGAGCCAAAAGTCAGATGTTCAACCGACTGAGCCACCCAGGTGCCCCCAGATTTGTATTTTACGAAGATAATTGTAGCAGAGCTTCAAAATAGATTTGCAGTAAGATTGGAAAGAGGAAGGTAGAATTCCAGCTGTCTAGACAAGAGATGGGAAGGCATGAGAGGGTGAGGGCTGAAAGTAAGGGACAGTGGTGAGAGACGAAGCTGAGAGATTATAGATGAAGCAAAGTCTGTAAGTTAAGAAGTTGAGAGAAGATGAAATCAAATTCAGGTGAAGAAATTTGACTAATTAACTGCCCCCCAAGTCTCTGTTTTCACATTTCTAAAATAGGGACATAATGATATATTCCCATAGCCTCATCACAAGGATTTTATAATAAAGTAGGTCTTGAGGATTCTCTCCTCCCTCCCCGACTCTCTCTCTAAAATAAATAAATAAATAGATAGATAGATAGATAGATAGATAGATAAATCTTTAAAAAAATAAAATAAGTCTCAAAGGCTTTGTAGTTTCATAAGCAATCTACAAATACTGGTTATTTTCTGCTGTAATTGATTTTTTTAAAAATCCATGCGCCAATGCAAAAGTATGTCACCAACAGATGGAGTTGATGGTCATTTGTGCAATAAATATATACCACATGTTTGCTACATGCCAGGCATTACTGTTCTAGACCTGGCGTCACAGCCGTTATCAAAAAGCCCTGCTCTCACAAAGCCCCTGCTCTTGTGTGGAGAGACGCAGAACAGCCTTTGGGAGCCTCCCCTCTTCTGACAGTGGGACACCCGGAGCATGGTGCCTGCGACAGAAACAGGGCAGGACTAGGAGCTGCTGGTTTGCAGGGGGCACACGGTGGCTGTGATGTGGAGCCCGTGCGGTTGGGGGGTGGGAACCATTCTCGTGGAGGTGTGCGACAAGCTACAGCGGGACAGAGAAGAGCGTGAGCCAGAGAACCTGGGTGGGTTTGGAGGCACCATCTCAGAAAGGTGAGAACGAAAATGAAAAACGGAATGGGATTTTGGAGACTGCAGCAGAGCAATCCGCAGGGCGGGAGCTGCGGAGCGCGGGGGATGCACGGGAGGAAGGAGCCAGGCAGGGAACAGGTGATATGGGGAGAAACTGGAGGACAACTGAAGAAATAAGATGGAAATGGAAGCTTGGATTTAGTTTTTAGAGATCGTTGTAAGATTCCTTTAGGCAGGGGACCTGGGTGGCTCAGGGTTCTGGGATCGAGCCTGCGTCAGGGCCCTGGCTCAGAGGGGAGCCTGCTTCTCCCTTTCCCTCTGCAGGTCCCCCTGCTTGTGCTCTCTTTCTCTCTGTCCAATAAATTAAAAAAATCTTTAAAAAAAATTCCTTTAGGCAGCCGACCTTTCATCTTACTTTAAAACTAATTAAACTTACAAAAATCAAACTTCATATAGACTCTAGATAGGTGTAAACTTCATCTAAGAAAACCATACCTGAATTTTTCACATTTTTGGACCAAAAAATAATATTCAGTCATAATAGAATATTCAAAGAATATCAGATTCTCTAAAATGAATATTAAAACCTGACTAGCTGGTGTCTGAAAAGAGACGTCGCCCGTTCTTTCTATGGTTTAGTTAACACAGTGCTAATTTCCTCATTCGGGGCATAGCTGCCCATGAGAATCGGACTACCACACCTCCCCCACAGGAAAGAGTGCTGCCAAGTGGTGGTGGTTCCCCAAACACGTCTATACCCTACTCCCCAGAACCTGTAATGATGTCGGCTTTCACAGAAAAAGGGACTTTGTAGATGTGATTAAGGTAAGGATCTCAAGGTGGGGAGGGTATCCTAGATTATCCAGGTGGGTGCAATGTAATCACAAGGGCCGTTATAAGAGGGGCACGGGAGGGCGGGAGTCTGAGAAGGCCACGTGACAATGGAAACAGAGTTTGTAGTGATACATGGCCACAAGCCAAGGAATGTGGGCAGCCTCTAAAAGCTGGAAAAAGCAAGGAAATATATTCTCTTCTAGAACTTCCAAGGAACCAGCCCTGCTGACACCTTGATGTTAGCCCGTGGAAACCAATTTTTGGCTTCTGACTCCAGAACGGTAAGATAATGACCGTGTGCTGCACCAGAGTCGCTAGGCATGTGGTCATTTGTTACAGCAGCGAGAGGAAACTAATACGCTCAAGTAACATTTTTAGAGGAAGAGAGACCTTTAAAGTCAGAGGAGTAAATTGTCAAGACTTCTAAACTTCAGGGATTATTTGCACAGACTCTCAAAAACAAAAACAAATAACAAGAAGCAGACCTATTCTCTGGAGTATGCAAATCATTGACATGCTGACCGCCATGTTGCTATTGATGGCCTAGCGATTGGCACCATCAAGTCTACTCCAGGAGAATCTTGTGCACGTGTAGCCTTAGAAACCCCTGGGTATTCGCATTTGTTTTATTTTCTGTACTCAAATTCATATGATACCCTTTCCTTCTTCCAAGCTCAAGTATTATGCAAGAACTTGACCCATTATAACAGAAAACACGGGTCAGTGATTGCTCCCTGCACTACCCCAAGCCATCAGCACAGCCTTGCATGCAGTGGGCGCTCAATATATGTCTGGGGGGGTGTTATGGAAGGGGAAGGTCCATCAGTTCTCTCATTCCCCTTCCTGCATTTGCCCACTGAGGGCCTCTACAAGAGCATCTGTTTGAAGTCTCCCCCAAATGCCTGAGTCCTGCGGATGACAGCATCGTGCTGTCTCAGGTCTACTTCTCACAGTCAGAAATGGATGTAGAAAATAGTGTCAAAAATCCTCCGCCACTTTCATCTGTGACCCTCCTGCAAATGCCGACTTTTTAAGTCAACACAAATGTCATCCGCCTTACACCTCTTGAACATCCTGCAAGAAGCCTTCCTTGCAGGGCTTAGACGGGCAGTGCCGTGGGGCCCCAGCCACGGCAGCACACGTGGCAGGATCCTGGCTGCTGCAGTCACGGACGTGCGTAACACACTTAGCGGCGCCAAATGCCCAGAGACACATAAAGCCGAGAGCGTGTGAGGTTTTGTCAAGTGTGGAGAGTGATACAGCTAAGCTCTCCATGCTCAGTGTGCAGCCTCCCAAATGCCCCAGATTCAGCGAGCCCTGTCATTATCCCCCTTGGTACCTGGGGAACTCAGACTGCTGAGGTTAAGTAGTGTGTCCCAAGGTCAGGCACGCAGGATTCACACCCAGCAGGCTGGCTCCGGAGGCCCCCCTCCCCGCACTGCCTCCTACTGAGCTGGGCAGTGGCAATCAGCTAAGTGAATTAGGGAACGGGAAGCTTACCTCCAGAAATTATGTTTATGTGCTAATTTTCAAAAGACCTGTCGCTGCATTAAGAAAAAAGTTGGGTTTTCAAGATTAATACTGGTGCAATTTTTCTGGTCATATTTAAATCATAATTAGACCATATATTAGACCATATTAGACCATAGAGAACCTCAGTTTGTATCACTTTAAAATAAAGAGCGACTGCACTCACATGCTTCGGTATTTCATTTCTTATAGAGCTAGTTCAATATAAATAAAGTGGGATAAAAGTTTACAGGACACTGGAATCTTTTATATAGTCTTCCCAGAATGTCAAGAGAACAGTTTGGTTTATATGTATGTAACGTATGGTTTCTTTTCTTTCTCTCTCTCTCTTTTTCTTCGTAGTATCCAATAAGTTGCTTGCTTGGATTTTTCCTACAGATATTTATAAACAAACAAATAAGCCCCTAATTTATCACTTAAAATTTTGGGGGGGCACCTGGGTGGCTCTGTCAGTTAAGCATCTGCCTTTGGCTCAGGTCATGATCTCAGGGTCCTGGGATCAAGCCCCGTGTCAGGCTCCCTGCTCAGTGGGGAGTCTGCTTTTCTCTCTCCCTCTGCTGCTCTCCCTGCTTGTGCTCTCTTGCTCACACTCTCTCCCAAATAAATAAGTAAAATCTTTAAATAAATAAGATAAAATTTTCTTAAAATTCAGGCTCCCAGGACACCTTGGTGACTCAGTCAGTTAAGGATCCGACTCTTGGTTTCAGCTCAGGTCATGATCTCTGGATGTGGGATCCAGCCCTGCACTCAGCGGGGGGTCTCCTTGGATTCACTCCCCCTCTTCCTCTGCCCCCAAACATGAATAAATAAATCTTTTTTAAAAATATAAATAAATAAATAAATAAATAAATAAATAAATAAATGGAGGAGGACAGCAGCTTTAAAAAGAAAATTCAGGTTCCCATTTTTCAATTAATATAAACAAAATATCCATGAAATGACTCATCTACTTCTGATCATCTAAACACAAAACCAAAAAAAAAAAGAAACAAAAACTCATTTCCTCTATTCAGAAAAAAAGAATTTTTAATGGCAAATAAAAGATACCTATAACACCTTAAGAACAAACTATACAAAGGCCTCATAAAAACACAAATTCGGTATTTCTAATACTTTTCACTTCTTGTGTACCTGCTCAATTATTCCTAACAAAATCACAAATAAGTGAAATATGTTTATATGGCATACCTAGCATAAATTATAAAACAAATCATTTTAGAAGCTCTAGAGATTACAGTGTTCTAAATGCTTCAATATCACTCATGTGCAGGGGTGTCTGGCCGGCTCAGTCGGTACAGCATGAGACTCTTGATCTTGGGGTTGTAGGTTCGAGCCCCACATTGGGTTTAGAGATTACTTAAAAAAAATAAAATCTTTTAAAAATGTATCATTCGTGGGTCAAGTATTGGTCATTACTTATTAATCTTCATGTAAGGCTGTGCATTTCTTTCTATGGGGGGGTGTCAGCTAACATATCTCCACTGGACTCCCTCAACTGAGCTGTTCTGAAAAGTGGGTCCCATGGAAAATCACACCACTTGGTCCATGTTCTAGATTTCTTCAATGAGATCACTGTCTTATGTTAAATATGATTTTTTACATATTGTGTATATCTTCACAGGAGACCTACTTTATCCCAGATCATTCTTCACCCTTTGCATCAAGAAGGTTTTGACCACAACATTTTCAATCTTCTATTTCTTTTTGGATGGGGGAAGAAGGGTCAAACAAAAACATGAAGAAGATTTCTGTTTTGTGGTTGATTTCTCCATTCAATCTATAGGTTATTCACAAAACCCTTTCCTTAATGTTGTTGTTTTCATTCGTGAGTCAGAAAGAAACATAAGCCACTACCTACTCTTTCCAAAATGAAGAAAGCACAACATGAAAAGACAGCATGCAATAAGAACACGCTCCAGATCTTGCCGATCACGCCGACGGCATCTTGTGAGGAGGGTGGTTGGGGTGGCGTCAGCAGCACCTTTCAAGGAAGAGCCCAGAGCGTCCATCTGTCACATCTATGCCGTTGGGAGAAAACACCGTTTGGTCTTTATACTATGTCATTTATTTCCTCCATGAATATTTATTTAGTAGCTACCCTGTATCAGGCTCTGTTTCTGTGGCTGGGAACACGATAGTGAGCAAACACAGAAAGTTGCTGCCCTGACATTTGCATCTCCTGGAAACAAATAAATAAAACCCAGCCCTCCTCAGTTAGCAAACACCGTCGGCCACAGTATGGTCATTACGAGATACACCGCAAAGTACTTTTTTAAAGAACACTTTTTTCAGGGAGCATGTACTGTGATTCAACTAGTCTGGGGTGGGGTGGGGCCTGCGGAGCATATTTTTAAATCTCCTCAAGGGGCGCCTGGGTGGCTCAGGCAGTGAAGTGTTGTCTGCTTTTGGCTCAGGTGATGATCCTGGGGTCCTGGGATCGAGCCCCACGTCGGGCTCCCTGCTCAGAGGGGAGCCTGTTTCTCCCTCTCCATCTGCCCCTACCCCTGCTCCTATTCTCGCTCTCTCTCAAATAAATAAATAAAATCTTTTAAAATTTTTTTAAAATAAAGCACATGTGTGGTTCATGTTTTTTAAAAATAAAAATAAAGAAAAACTCCCCAAGGTAGTGGAATGATCAGACACATAGTTGGAAAGCTGAAAACCTCTGAGCATTGTTTCTTCTCTGGGATCTTTCATACATGGTGGTTTCTTTATTCTTTTTTGACTCTCAATATATTTCTCAATGTTACAGAAATTAAAATTCCTACACTGGAATTGGACCCAGCGAATTAGGAGCTGCCAGTAGACCTTAGCAATCCTTGCCGATCTCTCAACCCCCACGTAGGGAGGCAGGAGAGGGTCTGGGCCATACACACGATCCTGGGGAGAATCCGGTTACGGCTAACCCCATCAGCCTTCTCCAGCTATCTGCTCCGTCAGAAGCATGAATGAGAATTTGTGCCCATTGAGGAGAAATGCCAAAAACATGTCTTCTTTATAATTACAAGAACTATAACCAATTTGTACCTTATTTACTTTGGTAATGATAAAAACAATTTTATACAATTATATAAAAATAGCTATCCATTTTTATTCAGAAATTTAGGACATATATAGACTTTAAGAACACAGTCATGGATTTATTTTCAGTCACGGATTTATTGGCTTTGGCCAATATTACAATGGTAAAATAGTATTATATAATAAAAATCAATGAAGCATTAAAGCTTCGAGTTTAAATGAGTCATCCGTTTTATTCAGTTTTTAAGTGATAAATACATATCGATACACATACATATATACGTACACAATCATATATATGCTGTTCCTACAATGCCTTTTATGTCTCATACTTGCTTTGGTTGAAGATGTAATTTTAACAAGAGGTAGTTTATGAGCTTCTAAGTTGATAATGCATCATAAGTTGTAGTGAATCCAACAGGGGAGAAAAGCCTCACAGCGTGTATAGTATGGCCTGAGCCTTCCTGACATTCGCCTTATTGACTGATAACCTCATATCATGTTGTTTTAAAACTATTTCATAAGTACCAAGGCATCCTCAATGCAGAATATAGCACTTTTATTTTTTTTAAGATTGTATTTATTTGAGAGAGAGAGAGAGAGCATGAGCAGGGGGAGGGGCAGAGAGAGAAGCAGACTCCCCGCTGGGCAGGGAGCCTGCCTCGGGCTCAATCCCAGGACCCCAGGATCTTGACCTGAGCTGAAGGCAGATGCTTAGCCAGCTGAGCCACCCAGGCGCCCAGAATATAGCACTTTTAAAAATAGAATCCCTCCTTACACTTGAAGGGCTTCCAAATTAAGTAAAACTAAATATTTTCAATTGCTGTCTGGGAGAACAAAGGGAAGGATGGAAGTCTTGACAAAAAACCATTTATGCTCCTATAATCTGTTTGGAATTTGTCAGAGACCACTAATAAATTCCTTTTCTCTGTGCATTCATTCCTTTATTCCTTCTGCAAACATTTATCTGGCTCCTGGGACTTCAAGACACAAGAAGGAACAAGACACACAGGGTCCCCTCCTCTGCAGAGCTCACACTAGTGCCATGGAGAGTGGCACCCCCAAGCTTCAGTTTGTTTTCCTGCAGAACGAACCCGGGTGTGCCCAAACGCCATCACCACCAATGGGGGTGAGCCAATCACTACCCGGCATGGAGAACTGGATTAACAATGGTAGAGGGTTTTGATTTCATAGTAATCGTAAAGGATGACCGTCCGGAAGCAAAAAGTGAAGACTTTTTTTGTAAAATTCAAATTACACTGTTTAAATATCTAAAACTAGCATTAACAACTGCACTTCGGAAGGAGAAATTCTTCGAAGCACAGTGCTGTTTAGTATGGAAGCAAGTCTAGGAACGCGCTCTTTACGGTGTTTAGAACTACAGTGAATGTGGACTGCATTACCCCCAAACCTGAGCCTCCCCAGAGCCCAGGGTGAGGGGGTGTTGTGTTTCACCCATATTCCTTCAGCTTCAGTTAATTCACTGACTGAGGATTCGATGTTAAGAGATAGGACACCGCACCTGTCAAAGTATCCTGATACTAACTGCAGCCCGCACCAGGCACTCGCTAGGAGCAGAACGCTTGGGTCAGCACATTGACTCTTTCAGACCAACGGAGGCTGCATCAGCTCTGCCCCGAAGGATCTGGAAGCAGAGCAAATAGGCTGCTGCTCGCTGGAAGCCACTCAACCCTAAACCCCTTTGCAGAGCCTCTGAGAGTCTGGGAAAGTGCCTCACACAATTCCTTCAACTGAATTCAGTTGCATCAACAGTGCAAGGTTAACAAAAGAACCAGTGTAAGTTACCTGCTTCTTCACAGACAACACGGACAGAGGCCCCGGATGTTAGCACAGGGTTCCAGGGCCCTGAAATCTAGGGAACGCAGATAACTGAGCTTTCTGCTGCCATCGGAACCCTTGGGACCAAAGATTCTGAAATTATGCAATCATGCTCTGATCAATACTTGGCGTCCCTACCGATTTAAAAATAATAGAATCAATTTTACTGACTTACCTACAAAATAGTCTAATCTATACTTTTCTAGCAATTTTGGAAATGTACCATTTAAAAAATATTTTTGAGTTCTTACTGTTTCTGGTACTGAACAAAACTAGTCAGTAGATTTGGGTAAAGAAAGTTCTTGGTCTAGCATTCTTCCCTGAAACCAAAGTAACTTGCAAAAACACAAACGAGGCTTTCAGTCCGTTCTTAGGGCTTGAGGTTGGACACTCCCCGCCTTCTGTCCTTCCCCTGTGATTAGTGGCAACACACATTCTTTGGGGATGCCGTAAGGGCAGTGTCAGAGGACTCTGAGTGCTTAATTGGAAATCTCACTTGGTCATTCTGAACTGTGAGTGCAAAATGGTATCGACTATAATCCGCAGTCACATATGAAGGCAAACTAACAAAAGGATTACGTACATTCCATGATCACTTTCTCCATTGTGTTACCAAACAATACAAGCAATTATTTTTTAAACAAAGATTTTCCTGGAAAATCCAACAGTTTTTCTACCCATGCGAATTAAACACGTATGCATTTTCACTCTAGAGGCACTGTCCTAAAGGGACACACAAAGCTGTATTTTTCACCTCCCCCGACTTACAATTAATTTCGTGTCGCTAAAGCCGTAGAAGAAGAAAATACTCTGATCTGATAACGAAGTCGTGGGGCTTTTCTGCTTCGGGGAAAAGTAGAACGGGCCACACTTGTGAAATCTAACTCCAGCATGCAGACAAAACCACCAGTTTCAATACATTCATCACCTCGGTGGCAGAAGTCCAGTAAGATAAGCTGGCTACCCCTGAAAAAGATTTTGCTTGAATTTTAAGTTTCAGAAGCTCGGTTTTCATATATATACCGGTTTTTGCAGTTTTGTGCGCTCTGTCCCTTTCCTCACTGCCCTTGTTATCTATGGGAAATTTCCCATGCAGCCGAAGCAATCGAGGTGAGATCAGTAATTATTTTAAAAATGGTGGTCAAGTTCCCACTTTTGGCAAAACTGAGTTGTTTTTGCAACCCTCCTACCAAGAACAATTAGGAAACCCAGCCAGAATATAACAAAAACGGGTTCGAAGGGATCCGAGTGCTCCCCAGGCATGGAGTGTCTTTAGAGCTAAGATAAGAAAGCACTGGAAGCCAAGAGAAGTAAGCCCAACATCTGGGGCCGCTTCTACCCTGGAGGCAAGAGTCAATTCACAAAGCAAAGCAGGGGCTGACAGGTGAAGAAGACAAGCAGAGTTCTGACCACTCCAGGAGCTCCAGGAGTATCACTTGCACTTCTGAGTCTCTCCTAGGGGAAGGGCCCCTGTAAGCACTCTGGGTTTTTGGTGGGGAACCCCAACTGCCAGGTCCTTCAAAGAAGGATAAACCAAAAATAGATGAACTCTAAAAAAACTGGAGCCTAGCTGTGAGTTCCCTCAATCTCTGACAAAGTCAGGGTCCTTCCTAGACTCGCGGCAAGAGCAGATCTCTCTAGAGGGAAGATAACATCATGCAGAGTCTCCAGTTATCACTGAAAACTTTATCCGTGACATCTGGCACTCGTTCAAAAATAACCAGGACCTACGCGAAATCGGGCAAATTTCTTAACCACATGATCAAAACAGACATCACTGAAAATGGACCTATCTGTGCTCCTGGGCCTCCCTAATGATGCCCTGGGAGGGACACGACCACAGTCAGTTAGACAACATTTCTGCCAAATGAGCAGAACCTGGTTCTAATCAATCAAACCCAGACAGAGAAACCTTCCATGGAACAACTGACCTGGCCTCGTCAAAACCGTCAATGTTACAAAAACAAAGCACAGCCGAGGGAAGGTTTCACATTAAAGAAAATTAAAGAGACAGGACAGCTAAATGCAAGAGGTGACCCTGGATGGGTCCGGGATAAGGAAAAAATAGAAAAGACTGCAACAAAGGACATAATGGGAAAATTGGTGAAAGTCACCTATAGACTGTATTTTAGATGAAGGTATAATGTCCGTATGAAAGGTCCTCACCTTGATCCTTGTGTTGTTATGTAGGAGAATGGCTTTGGTCTTAAGACACATGTTCTGAGGTGGGGGGGGGTGGGGGGTGGGGGGGGGGTTATGATACCAGCAAAATAGTCTCAAATATCCGAATACTATGGGTAGAGAAGCAGTACCAACAACAATATGGTGAGAGAGACAAGGAGTAAAATGTTAACAGCAAAATTAGGTGAAGTTTTTCTTCTCCATGTTATTCTTGCAACTTTCCAGCAGACTTGGAATTTGTCGACATAAAAATTTTAAAGTTTATAAGCAAAGAGTACAAATTAAATAACACTTTAAAATAACTCATGAATCAAAGAATAAATCACGGGGGAGCTTAGAAAATATCTTGAGCTGAACTAAAATGAAAATACAACATATCAAAATTTGAACACTCTACCTAAAGGTTATGGAAACATTTATAGCTTTCAAGGCTTATAATAGAAAAATAAAGGCCTAAAATCAATGATCTAAGCTTCAACCTTAAGCAAATAGAAAAAGAGGAGCAAATTCAACTCAAAGCAACAGAAAGGAAATAATAAAGATCAGGGCTGCAATTAATGAAACAGAAAACAAAAAGCAACAGGTGAGAAAAAAGGGAAGAGTCAATGAAACCAAAAGTTGGTTCTTTGAAAAGAAAAATAAAATTGATAGATTTTCTTAAAGATTTTTATTTGTTAGAGAGAGAGAGTGCACAAGTGGGGGGTGGACAGAGGGAGAGGGAGAAGCAGGCTCCCCGCTGAGCAGGGAGCCCAATGCTGTGCTTGATCCCAGGACCCCAGGATCATGACCTAAGCCAAAGGCAGACTGAGCCACCCAGGTGCCCCAAAACTGATAGATCTTTAGCTAGATTGGTCAAGAATAAAACAAGACACAACAGGAAAAAAAGGGGGGGGGGACATCACTAAACAGATAATCAGAGAAGAATATTAATGAACAACTTAAAAGTATAATAAGGAAATGTTATGAAAAGTTTATGTCAACGAATTTAAGAAATTAGATGGGATGAACAAATTCCTTGAAAGATGCACCTTATCAAATTCAAGAAGAAATTTTAAAATCTGAAGAGACCTCTATCAAGTAAAGAATCTGGCATTCCAGAAATAGCAAGGCAGTGAGACTGAAATGGGAGTGAGCCGGAAGAATAGGAAGAGAAGAGGTTGAAGCCTTAACAGGACTGAATCATGTTCAGCCTGGAGGGTTGTTCGCAGGATTCCATTGGCTTTCCTCTGGGTAAAATGCAGAGTTATTGCAAGATTTTGAGGATAGGAATGATTAGTTTATTTCAATGGCATGTCAGCATTACCAACTCCTTAACAAAGAAGATTGCCCAGAGGACACAATTCCTACCAGGTGTCAAGGCAGAAAAGAGTGAGAACAATCTGCAGGAGTTGAGAGTTTCCTTCAATGAGCCCCTTTTCCTGTCGTACGAGCTTACTTGGGGGCCTGTGCAGGGGGCAGATGAGTCCAACAGCCATGTTGCCACTACGGGGTCCTGTGCCCCCTCCGCCATGCCCATTTTGCTGACTGGTCCATAGGAAGACAAGTGACCCAAGGTAGGCACATCACCCACTGACACGTAGCAAGCTGGAATTTTGAAGAAAGAGACAGAAGCAGAGCCTGGCCATTGCTAGAATCCATCACATGAAAGACAGGGCACTAAGAGAGGCCTCCACTTGTCCAGGCCTCCAGAGCCTCCCCTGGTCCTGCCCTTTTCCAAGTACAGTTGTTCACATTCCCTGAAATCCCCTGGCCTCCTTCCAGTGAATTCCCTTTCATTCAAAGTCATTACACAGTCGGTTTCTGATACCGGAAGCCCAAACAAGCTCAGCAATTACAAAGCTGAGATTACTCCAAAGCTTCGACACATGAAATTCACCTAATGCAGAAATTACCGAGGGTGAGTGACATCTTGGACGATTGTAATAATTGTTTAAAAAGTCACTTAATGATCATCTCTCTACCTCCTGCCATTATCTTCTCAAACAGAAAGGATTTTCTAACCCCCTTTGGAGAGTTGAAGGAGTACCTCAAACCTAGCTCAAATGTATTCTCCCACACTGGTCATACTTTGATTGTTTGCATGCTAACACAATATAATATTTTTAAATTTTTAAAATTATTTTTAGAGAATGAGAGTGTGAAGGGTGGGGGTGGGGAGGGACAGAAGGGGAGGGAGAGAGAGAAAATCTTAAGCAGACTCTGTGTTGAGCACGGAGTCCAATGTGGGGCTCGATCTCATGACCCTGAGATCAATCATGACCTGAGCAGAAATCAAGAGTCAGATATTAACTGACTGAGCCACCCAGGCACTCCTACTATATCTTTTAAAGGAATTGTTTTTTAGTAAGGTAGTCTGGCTCCTTTAGTTTCTCATAAATAACAGCAGGAAGATATAGCCCCGGTTATGTTGTTCAGCTAGTCACACAATCATGCTATGTGCCTCTCTCCATTTCTGACAAAAGGAAGGGTTTACACACTAGTAAAATGTTTGGCTGTATTGACTGGATAAGGAGCATGAACTAGAACATGCTATACAAAATATATTAATTTTAGTACATTTGATTTTCATAAACTATAGCTGAATGATTATCACGATATGTATCCCCATCTACTTAATAAAGTTTATGCTACATCCATCCTTCAGCCTAATTCAGTGACATCAAATTCTGAAACATTAAAAAAATAAAGCAAATGTCATTTCTTTTAACACGATATTGTAAAATTTGTCACATTGAGAAAATTCTACCTCTCTTATGTTCTAGGACCGGCACAGGTGGGCCGCTCTTCAGTCAAGAGGATTCCAGCCCTTCCCAAACTTCCTCATAGCAAGGATTATTTGGTTGCTTGTTGACCACACAGCTCCCCAGGTGATTCTGACTTAGTGGGTCTGGAGTGGAGCCCAGGGACTTAAGCAATTACCGGAGTGGTTGTTCTCGTCAGGAAAGCTGGACTTGACCATGGCTCTGTTCCTTCTCTGTTGCTGCCGCTCTCAACAACTTGACTTTGCAGCGGTTGGGTGATGTGGTCTGCAAGTAGCAGATCAAGCTGCTTGATAGTGTTGGTCAAATCTTCTATAACATACTGATTGTCTACCAGTTCTATCAATGACTGGGGGGGGGGTCTTGGAAATCTCCAATTGTAACTGCAGATTTTCCTATTTCTCTCTTTACATTTGTCAGTTTTTGCTTCGTGCATTTTGAAACTTTTTCATCAGGCATATACACATTTAGGATTTTTAAACCCTTTTGCTTAATTGATCCTTCATCATTATAAAATTTCCAACTTTTTGTTTGATAATATTCCTCATCTTGAAGTCTTCTTTGTGTGAAATTAATGTAATCACATCCATTTTCTTACACTTACTGATGATATAGTACAACTTTTCCATCCTTTGACTTTTGACCTTTTTGTATCTAAAGTATGTCTCTTACATACAGCATGTAATTGAGTCTTTTTACTTTTTTTCCAATCTGACAATCTTCAGATTTTAATAGAAGTTTTTATCCACTTATATTTAACATAATTATTGTGCAACTGTATATGTCTATGTATTTGTTGCTATAATTGGATTTAAGTCTACGATCTTCCTATTTGTTTTCTAGTTGTGCCATCTGGTTTTTTTGGTTCGTTGATGTGGTTTGGTTTGTTTGGATTCCTCCTTTCAAGCCTTCTTTTGGGATAATCAAATCTTTTTTAGTATTTCCTTTTAATTCCTTTCTTGTCTTTCTGGCTATACCTCTTTATTAAGTCATTATTCTGAGATTACAATATACATACCATTCTATACCACAGTCAGTTTAGAGTTAATATTGTCACTTCATATAAAGTCTAAGAACCTACAAGTAAAATTCCATTCCCTTCCTCATTTTTGGTGCTATTACGGTCATATATATTTTACATGTACATATATACACCCCACAATACAATGTTATAATTTTTGCTTTAACTAGAGGTCAGCAGACTATGGCCCATGAATCAGCACTCATTTCTGTGAATAGAGACTATGTATTGTCTATGGCTGCTTTCTTTCTACTGTGGCAGAGAGTGGAGGAGTTGTGTCAAGACTGTATGGCCTGCAAGCCTAAACTATTTACTATCCGTAAATAACACTGCTGAATACAGCTTTAAGTTGTCAGTTGCTTTTCAATGATTAAGGGGAGAAGGAAAAAGTGTTTTATATTGACCTATATATTTACTATTTCCTGAGCTTTCCCTTCGTCCCCGTAGATCTGAGTTTCCATCTGATGTCTTTCCCTTTAAACTAAAGAACATCCTTAGCATTCCTCATAGCATAGGGCTGACAGTAACATCCTTCATATTTCATCCATCTGAAAATGGCTTTTTCTTTCCCACTTTCATTTCTGAAGAGTGTTTTTACTGGATATGGAATTCTGGGATAATCATTTTTTCTTTTCCTTCATGTCAGTCCATTATTTTTTGTTTGTTTTATTTTATTTTTTTAGATTTTTTTTTTTTATTTATTCATTTGACAGAGAGAGACAGCCAGTGAGAGAGGGAACACAGGCAGGGGGAGTGGGAGAGGAAGAAGCAGGCTTCCAGTGGAGGAGCCTGATGTGGGGTTCGATCCCAGACGCTGGGATCACGCCCTGAACCGAAGGCAGACGCTTAATGACTGAGCCACCCAGGCGCCCCTCAGTCTATTATTTTTGACCTCTACTGTTTCACTGGAGAAGTTGACCATCACCTACATTGTATTTTCCTATATGCCATACATCGTTTTTCTGCTGCTGCTTTTAAAGTTTTCTCTTTATCTCTAGGTTCCAACAGTTTGATTCTGATAGGTCTAGGTGTGGTTCTCTTTTTATTTAAATCCTGCTTGGGGTTCCCTGTGCTACCTGGATCTATGGGTACATGTTTATCATCAAATGTAGAGGACTGAGCCCACCATATCTTTGCTTTATTTCTCTGCCATTTTCTCTTTCCTTTTCCACTGGCATTCTGACTACTTGTATTTTAGGCTGCTTGAAATTGCCCTCCATGTCACTAAAGCTCTGCTTTTTTTTCTTAAATATTTTTTCTATTTATTCTTTAGATTTGATCATTTCTATAGATCTAGTTTCAGATTCACTAACTCTTCTGCAGTTTTCTGTTTAGTGAAATTTTCATTTTATATATTGTATCTTTTAGTTTTCGTATTTCCATTTGGTTTAGTATAGTCCCATTTTTCTGCAGTTTCCATTTATGTTCACTCAGGACCATCTTTTCCTTTAAGTCCAGCTAATTTTGTATCAGCTGCTGAAAGTCCCTGTCTGCAGCATCTAATATCAACATTCAACGTCAACATCTATGTCAATTTGGAGTGTTTTTATTGACTGGTTTTTTTCTTAATCATGGGTCACTATTTTTCTGCTTCTTTGTCTACTAATTTTTTACTGTATGGTAGACATTGTAAACGCTATGTTGCCAGGAGTTTGAATTATGTCATCTTTTAGAAGATGTTTGAGTTTTATTCTGGCAGGAATTTAAATTACCACTGTATCTTTTTATCAGGGTAGGCTAGTATTATTGTCTGTTAGAAAGGAATCTAATTTGGATTTGAACTTAGTCCTGAGGTATCACTCTTACTCTATGACATAGTTTTACTCCCTCAGCATAGACTTTCTAGGTCTCACTTGAATGGCCAAGCGTTCAATGAGTTCCCTCTATTCAGGCCAGGCCAGAACTCCAACATCTCCTATAATGTTCAACTCCAAGTATTACTGTTCTGCTCTCGGCTTCACAACTGGCAACCTCTCTTAAGCCTTATGGAGTCTTGCCTTGGACAGGCACAGCCAAATTCTTGGTTAAGGATTCACACAACAAATCCCCACACAAACTTCTGTCCCTGGGATCTTGCATAGCTCTCTCTTCTCTAGTACCCTGTTCTGTAAACATTAGCTGCTTCAGCAGCCCAGATTACCAGTCTCTGTCTCCTCGGCTCAGTAAGGTCACTGCTCAGCTTGGGTTCCACCTCCTTGTATAGGTGCTGGCAGAAAACCAGGGTTCACTGTGAAATTCATGTTGTGTGTTTTCCTTATCTCAAGATTGCAGTCCTGCACAGTCTGTTATTCAACGCCTCGAGACAGTTGACTCATATATTCTGTTCATTATTTATAGTTGTTTTCAGCCGAAGAACAAGCCTACTGTGAGTTTCTCTATAATGGCCAGAAATAGAAATACAGCAGATACAAGGATTATGGTTCAGAAACAGTGGTTCTCAACCATGGCTGCACACTAGAATACCCTAATGACTTTTCTTTTTTTCTTTTGTTCTTTTTTTAAAAATAATCTCTATGACCAACGTGGGGCTCACGACTCCAACATCAAGCTGGCCAGGCACCCCTGATTTTTCTTTTCTAATCCTAGTGCCCGAGAGGACTTTTTACAAGCTCTCCAGATGACCTGAAGATGCAGCCATGGTTGAGAAGCTGTCTAAAGCACATCACAGTGCTTCTACTCTGGCTTCTCATTTTCACAAATTGTAGCCTTCTTGTTCTTACCTAGGGCAAAGTAACCCTCTCAAACACTCTGGTTTCCTTGAATAAGCCCATGAAGAGGGTTTTGACACCTTCTCTTATGGCACAAGGATAGGTAGGGACTGTCCTTTAAAATAAGACAAGCTTGGTCAGCAGCTTCTGGGAACTGTGTTTCCCAGCCCACGTTGACCTGATTAATAATTTACCATCGTCATGACTGTTACTCTGTTGTGGAAGGGCATTTGTTTAAACTATACCATAACCACATGCTTTAACACAACATCAACATATGACTACTGATTGCTCTGGAGACTCTTTAGACCTGAGGCTGGTCCAATAGAACCAAGAGAGCACAGTGAAATTGTATATTGGAAAGCCCGTAACTACAGAGCAAAACTGGGTTCAAGCTGTCAGCCAGGCCAAGTCCCATGAATCTTAGTCACTAGCTGTGGGAGGAGGGTAGCCCCCAGGGGATGGGGGAAAGTACCTGGAGAATGAGAGCAACTTCAGAAACATACCTAGAGTAGAGGTCACCACATTTTTTCTCTCATATCCCTACTAGGGCTTTTCTAAAATAATGTTTTTGTTTATTTTATTTGTTAATGGTTCCAAAAATTGTTTTACCCTCCTTAAGAATATTAATAGTACATGTAATACTAACAATATTTTAGAGAGAGCAATGTGATTTAAAATGTTTCATAATTTTTTAAAGTATTGGCTTAATACTTTATGGTACAGCAATTTGAAGATATGGTTTTAAGTTCATTTTATTTCCTTACTTGCATTTGATGGGAGCCTTTAGCTCAAAAAGTATCTCAAAAAGATGAATAGAACCAAATGGAAGATATCGTTAACTATGTCCAATGTATAATACTCATGTATCAATCCCATTCACTAATTACACAAAGGTTTTTTGTTGAAGTTCTGCTAGTAAATGTCAATCGTCTCTGATACCCATCAGTTGTTCTTGCAAACTAATCAGAGGGTGTTCCACTTTTATAATTTTAGCAAATGGTTTGAAAGCCAGAAAATTTCATTCGGAACATTTTAAGCAGGTTAGAAATTTCTGTTTCCAACTTCCAAAATGGGAAAATATGAAAATTTTAAAAAGTGACACACATAATAAAACAGTTCAATAACAAAATCACATAATGAAATAGTTCCAGACATGTGTTTTTAAAATGCTCTCTCTAAACTTTCTTTTAGAAAGCAATTACTGGGGTGCCTGGGTGGCGTGGTCGGTTGAGCATCTGCTTTCAGCTTGGGTCTGATCTCGGGGTCCTGGGATTGAGCCCTGTGTCGGGCTCCCTGATGAGTCCCTCTCTTCCACGCTTGTGCTCTCTCTTGCTATCTCTCTCTCTCTCTCAAATAAATAAAATCTTTTTAAAAATATTTTTTAAAAAGCAATTACTGACATACTCAATGTTAAAATATCTCCTTTAACCATAAAGGATCAGATTAAACTTTTTTTGTTTTGGTTTTCAAAAATAGCCTTTAGGAATTATATCTCAGAGAACAATTTGCCACATCAGTAAACATTAGCAAATTTGGAATACTATGTCTTTACCTAAGAAGATTGTGTAACTCATCTTGAATTTCCATAACTCTTTTATGAGAGCTAGCAAGCATCTACGTGGTACAACAGACTTTTGTAGTAATTTCCTAGGTCATCAAAAATTACTAGATTACCCTAGTATAGATTTTTTTTTTTGCTTACACATCTTTATTGAGGTATAATTGACATACAATAAACAGCACATAATTAAGATGTACAATTTGATGAGTTTGAACATATGTATATGTCCACGGAATCATCACCACAATCAAGCTAATGAACACATCCATCACCCTCAAAAGTTTCCTCCCACCCCTATAATCCATACCCGTCCTCCATCCTCAAGCAACCATTGATCTGCTTTCTGTCTCTGTAGATGTGTTTGTATTGTCTAAAATTTTATAGACATCGAGTCACACAGTATATACATTTTCTGTTTGGCTTCTCTAACTCGTCATACTTACGTCGGGGTTCATCCATATTGTTGTATGTTAAGAAGTTGACTTTTCTCTCAGTGAGCACTGCTGTATTACATGGCTACCTCTCAATTCATGTATCTGTTCACCAGCGGTTGGATTATGACCTCATGGTCTAACCCTTACTTGAGTTGGGAGCTTCTGATTTCTGTTAAATGAGTCACTCAAGATGGGAATGATAACTTATTTCCTCTTAGGTGTTGGGGGAATGCTGACATCTAGGAAATGGTGTGGGAGATATGCCAATATGTAGGGCAGACGTCAAGTGTGGCATAATATTTCTACAGACTCCCCACTTTGGCAGAATGGGACCAAATAGCCTGGTCCCACAAGAAAGAGTGTGTTCTCTGGGAAGAGAGGAGCCATCTTTGAACTTGTCACTGATACCCAAGCTCAGGTACAAATTTCTCTGGTCTTCATTGAAGTTGAGCTTTTATGTCTTCTAAAACATCTTTATATTCCAAAGGAGGAAAAAAGTGTGTGTGTGTGTGTGACAAAAATGTGAGGTCTTGCTTTAAGAGATTCTTATCGAGAAATGGCTGGCTGGCAAAGTTCACATGAAAATGCCCATACTTGATTTCACATGACCTATCATAGAATAACCCCTGGGCCCCATGGAATGGACCCAGGATCAGTTCATAATTCAAATGGGTAATCTGATGCAGCTGTTTAATGGTCTACCACAATAAAAAAGTAATCCTAAGAGCTCTAAAGCTATTTCTAGCACTGATCCTTACCCTAGATGGCACAACCAACTACACTTACACGTTTCCTAAAGAAAAAAGCACAACTGGAAGAGGGCGGTCTCTCCATTTGTTGTAACCCCTCTGACCTAAGATGTATCTCCTTACCAGAAGTCTGGTGGGCCAGCCACAGACGTTCTCCTTCCCTGGGCAATGACACAGCAGCTAGGTAACCTGCACTTGCACAACCCAGACCTGCTGGCCTTGCTCTGCCCTGGGGGAGGGGGAAGAAAAGAAGGGGGGAGGAGGAGGAAGGGGGGAAAGGCTTCAAATGAACTGAAATGTACGCCTAATCGTCTTCCGGCCCTGTTTCTTTCTGTAGACCAAGAATGTACTTGAAAAACAATTCTAAGGCTAACTAAGTCTTTATTTCAGAGCTCCTACCATTGTGCCTACACGGAAGTGACTGGGGTAGGACCCAGAACAACTGGTCAGGGATGAAGGCCTAGCCCACCCATTTTAAACACCCATTTGAACCATAACAGTCCCCCCCATGTGCGCAGATTGTGCGTCTATAACATCTAAGAAGGGGTTCTCCGTCTGAGACTATCTTCAAGTTCCTATAAAACAACTCCCCAGGGTGGGCTAGAGGACCTCCTGAATCCCCTTCCTGCGCTAACCTTCTGTGATGTGTCCAGAAGAGACTTGGAGACACCGGAAACAATTCTACGAAGACATTCTTTTGAAGGTGTTTTTCAACATGTGTTCCATTTCTACCTTTAAATCCACATACAGAACGTATCCTCCCACTTTCTTCACCGCTTCATGCAGGCACCATATGGCCACTTGAAGGTCCCGCTGCCTGCTCAACGGGGCTGTGGGCTGCCCTGCTCACCTGTGCGTCGCTGGAGCCACAGCAGCCCCCCCGCGCCCAGGAGGAACCCAGGGAAAGTTACTGACTGACGGAAGAAATTCACTGGACGGGGCGCCTGGCTGGCTCAGTCAGAGCAGCATGTGATTCTTGATCCTGAGGTCAAGGTCATGAGTCCGCGCCCCATGTTGGGTGTAGAGATTACTTAAATAAATAAAACTTAAAAAAAAAAAAGAAAGAAATTCACAGGATGAATGGCTGGCTGGCTGGCTGGCTGGCTGCGTGGACAGTGTCTCAGCAGGAGGTGCTGCGACTTGGGAAGACAGCATGGCCCTTTGGGAGGCAGGAAAGGAGAACCACCAGAATCCAAAGAAAAATGAAGGTGAGGGACTGAGTGCACCTGCCTCATGGCAGTTTCTCAGGGGTCTGGCCTGGGAAGACCCCTCTAAAGCTCTCGGTTTCTCACACAAAGACCCATTCTCTGCTAGTCGGAGGGATTCCCTGTGTCTCCATCTTTCAGCGCTCAGGTAAATTGCCCTCCGGGACCTTCAGGCTCCATGTGAGCATAAGTCTTTGCTTTGAGTAGCTTCTACATTTTGTCCATATATGTATTATGAATACACTATATTTCGGGGCGCCTGAGTGGCTGGGCTGGTTAAGCAGCTGCCTTCAGCTCAGGTCATGATCCCAGGGTCCTGGGATTGAGTTCCGCATCGGGCTCCCTGCTCAGCGGGGAGTCTGCTTCTCCCTCTCCTCCTCCCCCTTCCCCTGTTTGTGCTCTCTCTCTCTGACGAATAAATAAATAAAATCTTTTTTTTAAAGATTTTATTTATTTATTCGACAGAGATAGAGACAGCCAGTGAGAGAGGGAACACAAGCAGGGGGAGTGGGAGAGGAAGAAGCAGGCTCATAGCAGAGGAGCCTGATGTGGGGCTCGATCCCATAACGCCAGGATCACGCCCTGAGCTGAAGGCAGACGCCTAACCGTTGTGCCACCCAGGCGCCCCAATAAATAAAATCTTTAAAAAATAAACAATTTCAAAAATGAATACACTGTATCTCAAGTGTCTAGAACAGCTCCTGGCCCTGTTAGATAGATACCCATTGTATGTTTATTGAATAAATGAATAACATCAGAATGAGAAAGTCACTCTAAGTCTGTGGTGAGAGCCATTACTTTCTGACCAACCCAGTATTTTTTGTGGTGCAGAGTGGTTGCAAATTTTGAAAACACAAGGCTTTAGTTCAACTTAAGTGAATTAATGACCAATGACCGCAAACAGGCTCTACAAAGAACAGCAGTCGAGGGGCTGGACCAGCCACCTGCACACCAGGCCCAGCTTTGCCCCTTAGGAGCAAGCCCTGTGCTTGTGGGCCTTGGGGTGCCTATGCCCCCCACGGCCAGCTTAATGACAGCATCTTCCTCTGAGGGTCTGTATGAGGATGAAAGAAGTCAATTGGCAACAAGCCCTTAGAAAAGAGCCTGGAGCATCCCACAAATTCTATACGCCATGTGTCTTAGCAGTTTTCTGGATCCCTGGAATTTGCTGAAATTGTATGCAATTATCAGGTGAAAGAAGAACTGGATTCTGTCACGTCATACCTCCTCCACTCCCACGGCCAGAGCCCCGGGTGGCATCTCGGTGAGATGTGACTCCCGTGTCCCAGCCTGTAGTCCTCGGGGTCACGCCCGTGGTCCACGTGAGGGAGCTGGGACATGAGTCCATCACCCCCGTATTCAGCCACCAGCCTGATGTTCGACCTGTTAGGAGGTAACACCCCATAAAAAAAGAACACAACGGAGAAAGAAGTGATTCACTCGGATGACACTCAATGTAGACATTGAGGGAGAGGCCAGGCTGCTCCCGAAGGGCAGGCGAGCACACCTGGCAAAGCAGGCTCCCCTGAGCCCGCGGGGCTCGCCCTCACCTGCTACAGGCAGTGTCGAAGAGAGGATCTGAGCACGTGCGGGCTTCAGTTCAGGGCTGGCTGTTCCATATCAGCGATGGCTTTTCCTTCTTGAGTGGAATTTTCCATTAGACTCACTGACAATATTTTATGTCAAATAAGTTACGAATTGAGCGGAAACGTCAAGACTGCGAGGGGGCAATCCAGTCAGAAAGGCCACAGGGAAGGGCCAGAGGCGCGGTTTAAGACAGTATTACATCCTAAACTGTGGTTCCGAAAACACATCTTCAATTCCTAAAACTCAGTCACACCCCTAAGGACACGAAGGTAAACTCTGAAACTCAGAATTCAAGAAAAATCAGCCATTCCTGGGCTTTATTTAATTGCTACATCCGAGGAGAACAAATCCAACCACAAAGAGGCAACACCCTCGATTTCCCTTCCAAGGAACTTTCCAGGGCCCTAAATTCAAACAGCTGGAATTACCATCCACTGAGTCTTTGGAAATAAGACCTCTGCCTCCTCCTAGGACATGTGCATTTTGCTTCGCAGACAGGACACCGTGTTCCGGATCTCGTTTCTTCTCCATGTAAACAGCCTTTTTTGAGAATCGTGTGTTTTGTATTCACTGCTGACATAGGTGACAGCGCTTCTGTCGTGCAGGGCTCCGAGCATGCAGAAGAGGTGAAGAATAGAAGCCTTGTCACCAGCCTCAGCTGCCATGGGTCTAACCTCCAAATAATGAAACCGGTGGTGGGAAAACCTCACCAAATTCCATTTTACACATTCAAAATTCAGAAGAGATTCAGTCCAGGAAGTTATTAAAATGAATGACAGAGGGATGCCAGGGTGGTTCAGTTGGTTAAGCATCTGCCTTCGGCTCAGGTCAGGTCAGGTAGTGAGATCGAGTCCCGCATCGGGCTCCTTGCTCAGTGGGGAGCCTGCTTCTCCCTCTGCCTGCTGCTCCCCTGCTTGTGCTCTGTCTCTGACAAACAAATAAATAAAATATTCTTAAAAAATAATAATAAAATAAATAAGAGAGCAACAACAACATAGGGGCTCAGACAGTGCGGGATAAGGAAGCCAGCTCTGTGTTTGTGCAGAGAAAGGAGGCACCCGTACAGTTCCCTAAATTCTGCTCATGGGGAGAAAGTGATAGGAAACTCCAAACCCTAGAATTTCTAACAACCACAACTCCTTTATTATTTTTTTTAAAGATTTTACTTATTTATTTGTTTGAGAGAGAGACAACACAAGCTGGGGGAGCAGCAGGCAGAGGGAGAAGCAGGCTCCCCGCTGAGCAGGGAGCCCGATGCGGGACTCGATCCCAGGACCCTGGGATCATGGCTTGAGCCTAAGGCAGACACTTAACTGACTGAGACCCCAGGTGTCCCACTACAAGTCCTTTAAAAAGGAGGAGAAAATGTTTGCAGAGTGAAGGCCTGCCTCTCAGGCATCCACGTCTTCAGAACTCTCTGGCTTCCCAGCTGGTCCCAAGCAGGAAGCACGCACACACTGGCATTCAAACACACCCACTATCTGTTTGCACCTCTGTTTTCTAAATCAAATGTCTTGGCCTTGAACCACCAGCCTGGCAGAAAATCCTGCCTTAGCTATGCTTTGGGGATTCCCCTCTCTACACACCGCTGGGCGCCTGCAGAACCCCTCAGAGCACTGGAGGAAGGCCACGTGGGCCTCGTGAAGGCTGGTTGCACATCCTCCTTCCCTGCCGAGCGTCATCTCGAGGATCCAAGCCAAGGGTTCCGGGACGGGCTGGCTACTCTCCGAGGGCACACAACTCAGGGGACCCATCCCAGACATTGTGGGTATGCAGGGCACAGTTCTGGAGCCTCCTATGGCCCTAAACTCAAGCCCCCCCAACCACCACCACACCCCTCTTCCTGTCCAAGAAGCAGCCTCCTTCCTCTATACTTGTGGTGGAAGATGTGTGAGAACACTTTCAGCCTCCTAATGCCCTCCCTCAACTAGAGGGGGTAATGAGATCTTACAAACCTGATGCCCAAAGGTAATATTTTTAGTTGTTTTGTCCCCACTGTGTTTATTTGCTTTTGTTACCTAACACAAAAAAATCTAGAATTTTCATGTGGAAATCGAGCTCCCTATATTCTATTTAAAGATCAGGTGCTCTGGAAATGCCAGGTGCACACTCCCACCTGCCATGACTGGCTGGAGCTGACGAACGGCTTTCTATGGAACAAGTGTTCTCTGCTTTGCCACAGTCCCCACTACTCCATATTGCTGCACTGGGGCTACTTCACAAATTTACATTCCCTACTTGTGAGAACTGAAATTTACACTTCTGGATCTAGGCCGTAGGACATAAGTGTTGTGCTGCCTTTCTGAGAATAGGAAAAGGAACAATTACATATTCCTATTTGGGAATAGGAAAAGGAATTCTTCCAGATTTCCCAGAAAGATAAGACAAAACGTAATGTTTCAATAGCTTATCCTGTCATTTACATACAGATACACCTCCTCTGGCAAAGCGCGGGGGAAGCTTAATGCCAGCAACCACAGACTTTCCAAACACACTTGGCACACAGCAATGAATTTGTCCACATGTTAAAGAAAAAGATCATTCTGATACGTGTTAAAATGGTAAGGCAGACTTTCTTCAGGACCATCTCAGTAGGTGCAGGGACCACTGCAATGGGCTTTTGCAGTAGATACAACAAAAGCGGGGATTTGTAGCCAAGTAGTTGGTGGGGGTCAGTGGCTGGGAAGTTGACTAAGTGGAAACATCAGAAGTGAGGGGGATTTGGTTGAAACAAGCCAACAGGATCCTTGCTGAAGGCAGGCCAGGTGAGCAGGTATCCATGGCCTAGGGGCTGGAGGTGAGGAATTTGGTCAGACATGGAGGTCATCACGCATCCCTGGGAAGCAGGGGCTTCTGGGTAAGCTAACCTAAGGCTGGCAGACTCAAGGGGCAGGCCTACTTGAAAAAGAGTCAGAGGAGCCAGACTAGAGGCTGGTCCTCATCACACACACCCGCTCACAGATAGTCCTCTCCCTGGAAGACCAGAAGGACCATTACCGGCTGGCAATGTCTATAAAATGCCAGGCTTTTTCCTCTGCAGGGAAAGGAGCCATGACTGAAGAGAAGACAGGAGATTGTGAAAAGCAGGGCAAATTCCCCAAACAAGACGGTGGGCTTTGTGGGAGGCAGCACTAGAAGCGACCAACATTGGGGCAGCTGGCTGGTTCAGTCAGTAGAGCATGTGACTCTTGATCTTGGAGTCATGAGTTCAAGCCCCACCTTGAGGGTAGAGTTTACTTAAAAGAAAAAAATTTTTTTTTAATTTTTAAAAAAGTGACCAACATTAACAATTTATCCCATAGTAGAAAGAAGAGCTAGCCTCAAAGTGACAGGGGACATGGGCTGGACACTGCCACCGTCTGCTGAGGATACGCAACCCGTACAGGCGTGATACCACAACATGACAACTGAAGGCAGAGACTGCGTCACACCTTACAGAAAAATACCAGAATGCATAAAATTAAAAAGTTGTTGGGTAACGTCCCAATATCTAACCAGAATGACACAGTCCTAGAAGTTCTTGGGAGTGAGTTTTCCAAGGTCCCTGAATCTCAAGGAAGAGTTGGAAGAGGACAGGCCTCCCCATTCCCTGGGCAGCCAGGCCACCAGATGTAAGGCAGCAGGGAGCTCACCCCAGTGCCTTGATACCGAGAGCAACGTGCTAGCCCATAACCAGCATTGTCTCTTCCTTGTATCAGACAGGGTGGCAGTAACCAGCACTCTGCACTGCCTGGAAGACTCCTGTCTATCCACGGAAGACCTTCTCTGTGGACACACTACGTGAGCAATGCATTTTGCCTTTGAAACATCTTTCAAATTTACAAATCTCATCTCCCAGACCCTTGGGCTTAAGTGTTGTCTTTAGAAAGCAGCCATGCTTGACAAAATGCTCACACAAAGATGGACGGATATCTATCTTCTAGAACCCCACTCCACGCCCTTGGCCACCTCAAGGCTCTCTCCACCCTCTTCACTTCTAAACTGCAAGCTGCAGTTTTTGGCTTGAGCATTATGGAGACCATGATCCATCACAAAGTCAGGGAAAGGAGAAACATGATTTATTCTCTCACCCCCACCCCTCCACGAGGGGTCCCTGAGGTTCTAAGAGTAGAGATAGGCTCAGATTTTTCCTGAGGGGCTAAATATGCAAGAAACTCAATTATCAGTAGTCCTGATAATAATAAATGACTGAAGAAGAGCTTTTCTCTCCTCAATCCTCAGAGCCCTCTTGCCCTCAAAGAAGTCCACAGAGCTGGAAAGATACAGGAGACAAAAGAGGTAAAGAAAAATCTAGGGCAGAAACAAAGAAGTGGAAAGCGTCACCACAACGTTCTTGAATGCTAAACCAGGCCTTGATTAATCAAATACTTTGAATGTGAATCCCCAAATCAACCTTCTCTTTTTCATCAAAAAGAAAATGTCTACAGTCTAACATGTTATAGAGCAAGTATAAAATAGAATTGAAAATGTAAATTCAAAAATATGTCACGCCTAACTGAAGCAATAAAACATACAGAGAAGTGAAAGTTACTAAAATAGGCTTCCCTCATTCTTTGTTTAAACATTTGTCGAGGTCTGCTTAGAACCGAGCCAGAGAAAGGATGGACGTGAAGGGGGGCGGGGCGCCCGCTCTACGGGCGCGCGTGAGAACAACGGGGACCCAAGGGGCGGGCGCGGGAGTTTGGGGCTTAGGCCCGGGGTTACCGCTGCCCCTCCCCCTGCCTGGGCACCTCCACCTCTCCGCAGCCGCCGCGCCTTACACCTGCAAAGCTCCTTCCCGAATCTAACGCCCTTAGTAGGGTCACTTGAGGTGGGGCTGGTCGGAAGGCCCCAGCCCTCCCCCAGCACAGTGGCTGCGGAGTCTTTTTAGATGTTAATTTTAAGATTTACTCAAAGGCCTTCAAGAGAAAGAGACTTTTAAGCAACGGAAGAATCCAATGGGTTTGAAAGCCTTGGCAAGCTGCTTCCGATCGGGCTCTGGAAAGGTACAAAAGCACGTTGCAGAACTGGTCTTGCTTGGAACGGAAACCACACAGGAGAAAATGTGTGCCACACGGGGAGGCGGCGCTTCCAGAAGGGAGCTTAGCCGGGGCCCGTTTCCCAGCGTGGCTCCTTTATGTCAAGAGATTCCTTCCCTGTCCTGGGAGACTGGAAAGAACCACCAAATGAAAACTCCTGTATTGACACAGTCAAGATTCATAGCAATGCAGAATCTGCTACCACTGAATTTAATAAAGTTTTGACGAAAAACTTTTTCAACAGTTTTGTCCAAAGCTCAGAATTTTGGATGACTTTGGCTTTTAACCTCACCGTGGAATTTTCTTTGCATTTGCAAGATCTAAGCGTTTAGCAGGTATTTGCTGGGGAAGGGGCTGACAGCGCACGGCAGAGCCAGACCGGACAGGTGTAGGGACATGCAGCGTGGCGCATCTTCTCGCGGGAGAACAGAAAGGCTCGGGCTGTGTCCCGCCTCCGCCACCCCCTCTTCTTCTTCTTCTTCTTGTTAATGAAATATTTCAAACACACATAAAGGCTTAAAAATAATGCAATCAACCCCCTCTATCCACCACCACACAGCTTAAGGAATAAAACATTTCAAAACTAGCTCCCAGTGTAACTCTAACCTTCACTGAATTCTCCCTCCCTTCAAGAAGCAACTCCTATCTTGAACTGAATTTGGCAGGGTCCCTGTTTACATCATTAATCTGAGTGGCCCAAAATGGTGTGTCCGCACCATGTTGACAGCCCAGTCTTGCTCTACGCCGCGAAAAAAACCTGCACCAGCCAGCGAGAACAATCTGCAGATAGTCCTTCCTGGAACCTGGCTTGGCACAGAAAGGCACAGCGCAGGGCTCCTCAGGATTTCCGATCACCTCGGTGTGCTGGGCAGAGGTCTGTAAAGAGGGAGGTCCATGCATGGCTCTGCCCAAGCACTTAAACCCCCTATGCAGAGAGCAGCCGGCCCCATCCAGTTGGTCCCAGGCACAGGTTGGGGAAGTAAACAATTTCAAGGAAGGTGATCCAAAGTGCAGGGACTCCTAGAGAGAGGGACCTGGGACAGGGGCCCCACTTGCCCCAGTCTAAGACTGGTACTGGTATCCAGCATATATACCTCTGTAGTTCATTCACTCAGTATTATGAGATTTATCCATGTTGACCAGCATGACTCTAGCTCATTCACTTTCATTGCTATTTAGTATCCCATGATAGGAATAGGCAACAATTTACTCATCCATTCTCCTGGTAGAAATTTCATTTGTTTCCAATTTTCCAGTATAAAAGAATAATACTTGAGATATTTCTATATATGTCTCCTTGTCATGTGCAAGGGCTTGTCCAGGATATGTACCTACAAGAAGAATTAGTTGATCTTATTATATCTGTATTTTTCCATTTGTTAGATATTCCCAAATTATTCTACCAAATGGTTAACAAATTACACTCTGGAAGGTTTCCTCCTTATCTACACCAGTAGCTGCTATCATCAGAGTTGGAATTTTCATCAGTCTGAAGGGTATAAAATAGTTCTTTGTGGTTTTAATGCTCCTTTGCCTGATTACTAGGAATTTTTCTATTAATTTTCCATCCTGTTTCTGTCTGGAGCAAATTGCCTGTCTTTCCATTGGGTTGTTCATCTTCCTGATGAACACTGGTTCTTCCTGTATCTTGTATATTAACCTTCTGCTGCTTGTGGTCATAAATAGAATACATTGCAAAACCTTCTCAGAGCCAATGACTTTTTATTCCTTAATTTTGTTTTTTTGATGAAGTTTTAAAATTTAATATCAGTAAGATAGAAATCTTGTTATTTACGCTTTTTTGTGTGATTTTAAGAGGTCTTTCCTTAACCTGTCATCCTAACCATTTTTTCTTAAAGGTGGGAATTTTTGCCTTTTCTATTTAGATCATTAATCCAACCCGGAACTGATTTTGTTTATAATGTGAAGATTCAATCTTTTTTTAAAAAATGTGTAAACTTTCCACATTTTCTTAAGATTTTATTTATTTTAGAGAGCAGGGGAGGGGTAGAGGGGGAGGGAGAGGGAGAGAGAATCTTGAGCATGCTGTGAGCTGAGTGCGGAGCCTGATACAGGGCTTGATCTCAAGATCCTAAGATCATGACCTGAGCCCAAATCGAGAGTCAGACGCTTAACTGACTGAGCCACCCAGGCATCCCTAAGATTTTATTTTTAAGTAATTTCTACACCCAACACAGGGCTTGAACTTACAACCCCGAGATCAAGAGTCACATGCTCTACCAACTGAACCAGCCAGGCACCTCTGGAGATTCACTCTTATTTTTCCCATCTGATTAACCAATTGTCTAGACACCATTCTTCCCTCACTGATCTTCCATGCCCTCTAAGGTTTATCAAATTTCCATGTACTTTTGACTGTAAAGCATTCATCTTTTTGTGTCTTTACCAATGCCGCTCTGAAACACTTGAACTTCGTAGAACCAACCTAAACCTTGTGCTTCTTCAAACCTAGTTTTCCTGGAGCTTTGTTCTTCTATAGAAATGTAAAATCAGCTTGCAAGATCCAAGAAACGCTTGATTTAGATTTTTATTAGAATTGAACTGGACTTGAATTTACAGATTGATTTGGAGAGAGTGGACAACTTTATGAAATTGTATCTTCCTGTTTACCTAGTATCTATTTTTTCACTTTTTTTACTTTCAACTTTTTGTTGTCTCTTATAAATAGCATAGGGTAGATTTGTCAAAAATCAACCTACAAATCTACCTAAAGTGGCAAATTTGGTCCATCTATATTTTTATTAGTAGTATGAGTATTGATGTATTTGAAATTATTTCCATTTCTTTTCCCTGCTCATTTTATGCTTCTACTTTTTTCTCCTTCTCTATCTTATTTTGGATTAAGAAGTTTGACTTAGTTGTTTTCCCCGCTGATTGGACTCAAATGTACATACTTAATTTCATGGTCCTCACATGTTAGTGGCATCAGGGCTTGTCAAAACACAGATTGCTGGTCCCTAGAGTTCATGATCCCAGTATCTTGGGATCGAGGCCCGCATTGGGCTCCCTGCCAGGCGGGAAGCCTGCTTCTCCCTCTCACACTCCCCTTGCTGTGTTCCCTCTCTCGCTGTCTCTCTCTGTCAAATAAATAAATAAAATCTTTAAAAAAAAAAAAAAGTTAGAATAGTAGTTACCCTTAGGAGAGATATGGGTAATGACTAGAAGGAAGTATGAGGGATGGGGGATTTGGGGTGCTGCTAATGTTCTGTTTCTTGTTATGGGTGCTGGTTACACACGTGTTCAGATTGTGAAATTTCATCAAGCTGTCCACTTATAATTTGTGTAATTTTGGGAATGTATATTATATGATTATATTATATAGTACTCTTGTTCCTTTCTTGTGTATGCTTTGAAATTTAACCAAACATTTCAGGCATTCTTGTTTTATATTCTGCATTTGATAAATCCAGTATCATAAGTTCTTAGGAGTTTTTGTTAATTCTTTTATGGTGGCTTGTTTCTTTGTTTTTTTTTTTTTTTTTTGTTTTGTTTTGTTTTTTTGGAGTAGGAGCTTATATTCAGCTGGGGTTTATCTGTAGGAATCCTATAAGGCCTAGATTGAGACTATGTCTCCCCAGAAAGATCTGCATAGCTTTTGTCAGATGGCCAGAATTGTTACCAACTCAGGCTCACAAAATTAACTTCTCAAACCACTCAGTGTAGCTTCAAACCTCAAACCCAAAACCCATGCAGGTGGCAATGTATCATCACAAATTCCTGAAAGCTACTTTTCTTCCCCACTCAGAGCATGGGCAAAGACAAATGTCCTTGTTATTTCTCTTTGCTAAAAGTCAGATTTTTTTTTTTTTTAATTCAGTCCATTCTTTCCCAGAGGCCATAGCCCTGTGGGGGTCTTAGAACCCTCCATTTCATCTCCCTAATATGCATGGGCCCCTCAAGGCATTGTCTACCAGGCCCAGAGGACCATCCAAGCATCTAGCTTACCAGACTGAGTACCCCCAGCATTTGCTTACAACTCCAGTTTCCAGCTCCCTTTTCATTTGTGACTCCTGGGAGTTTCCTTGGCCTTCTCCTAACCTCAAATACACCGAAAAGGACATTTGTTACATTTAACCTAGCATTTTTGGGTATTTTGTATTTGGGTTGTTTTCACTTTGTTGTTGTTTGTTCTGATGGTGGAATTAGCAGAGGCTCCAGTCTAGTTAACAACAGCTGTCTGTGTCTTGGGAGCTGGGCACAAGGCACTATTTTTGCTGGGGAAGTTCTAGCGGACCTCACATGGCTAAAGGGCCAACAGCCCTGGGTGTAGAATGAAACTGATTAGGGCAAAAGCAGCAGCTCTCCGGAGGCAGCAGGTTGGGGTAGTGTTCTCAGAGTTATTCCTCTCAGGCCAGCACAGGTCCTGCTCCCCCACCTCTCCCAGTGATTTTGTAAGAAGCTAATTCCCTTTGTCATAGCTCTTTCTCCTTAAAATAGAAAGAGTGGTTCAGTTATCTACAACTAAACCCTGCCTGACACTGACATCAAGAGTCTCAAGACAGAAGAAGGGATTAATAAATATAAAAGGGTTTGGCCATATTTGTAACTATAGAAATGCAAGTTAAAATGATACAAGTTTAATTTTTTAAGTTATTTTTTCAAAAAGATACATTTCATCTATATGAATACTTTTGCAGATATTCAAAATATGATGTCCAGTGATGGTAAAGATTTGAGGAAACAGACACTCTCATTCACTGCCGCTAATAGAAAATTAGTACAACCTTTCTGGATAACAAAGCTTTAAAAATGTATATGATCTTTGATCTAGTGATTCTATTTCTTATAGTCTATCCTAAAGAAATAAGTATGTGCACAAAGATGTCATTGCAAGAATGTTCAATGAAGTATTGTTTGTAATTTTTTAAAAAGGAAATTATCTCATGTTGAACAATTGAGGGCTGGTCCAATAAACTACAGCACACACATAATAGAGAACATTATCCAAACTTTGAAAAATCCGTAGTAAAAGAATGCTGAAGACGAGGGAAACTGTTGCCAATATATGAAACGGAAAGACCCACGACAAACAGCATGCACAAGACGATTCCATTTTTGGTAAAATAAGAAGCTGATGAAACAATATCTTCAACACAGTAGCAGACAATAAGCATCTCACAGACATTATCTGGAGCAAAAGAAGCCAAATATGAAGCACCACCTGTTAAAAGAAGCCAAAATCGTGTGTTTGGGGTGGAGAGGATTCAGGGAAAATGGATATTGACTGGGAAGGAGCAGAGGAAAACTTCTGGGTGCTGCAAACGTTTTATATCTTGAGCTCAAACACAGTCCTATAGGTACCCACAAATGTAAAACTTTATTGAGCTACGCACTTAAGATGAGCGTTCCTCATGCCCCTTATTGTCTGTGTGTTAAAACTCAATGAAAAAGTAAATCTTTCTGCCAGTGTGTCCCCTTCCCTGCCCCCGAGCACCCTACCCTCCTGCTGGAGCAGACGGTCAGTCACATGCTGGTTGTCTGGAGAGAGGTATGACAGGGAGCCAGTCTATGTGCGGCAGCCTCTGTCAGTCCACGTTCCCCCCTGAGCTGACCCTACAGCTGTACCAGCTGCCCTGCCTGTAGATCCCAGTGAGAAAATTCCTTTGCCGTCGGGTATGCCCATCTTCACACTGAGGTTGCCTTGGTCTCTGCCCCTATCTGTGTGGATGACCCCATCTGAAATGATCCTACGGCAAGAAAAAGGCAGAGAGGAGGATATGCCCCAGGAGAGGAGAGGGACAACGGAGGTGAGAACTGGGGAGCAGAGACACTGAAAGGATCTAGTTCAGGGAATTACTAAGAGGGACAGTGGTCAAATATCTCCCATTGCAAAGGACAGAGGGAGGGAGGGAGGAAAGAAGGTGCATAAGATTTTCAAAGATGTGCACTAAAATAGAGTTATGGATGACTTTTATTTCTTCCTTGACTGTATTCTCTAATTTTTATACAACAAATGTGTATTATTTCTGCAATAAGAACAAGAGTGTGTTTTGTTTGTGCTTACGGCACTTCGACAACGCACCATGGTAGGAAGTCACAACACGCATCCATTCCCCACGGATCCTGTTCCGTTTTGATCTTGATCGTAAGTCCCTCTGCCCCGCTCTTCGCTATCTCGGATCAGCCCACTCTGGTCTATGTTCATCTGGGGCAATTTATCACCTTTGGGATTGTGCAAGAAACATGATTTTGCTGGGAGTCTTTCTCTTGATAACAAATTACTGAAGATGGAGCCAAGAACAAAAGTGAGCTCTGGCACACAGATGAGTGGAATGTGCTGGATTCTCTCCAGCAACACATGAGGTGGACCCTAGGCACAGAGCTGCATGGGAGGGAGTAGTCACCTCAGGCCACCAGGCCACCAGGCCCTCAGGTCCCATGCGCTTCCTCCCTCTCAACACTTGTTCCCAGGAAGGGCTTTAGACTCTTTCCTACCAATTTTTTCTTTCTAAGATTTTTATTTATTTATTTATTTATTTGTTTGTTTGTTTGTTTATTTATTTGACAGAGAGAGAAAGAGAGAGAGCGAGAGAGGGAACACAAGCAGGGGGAGTGGGAGAGGAAGAAGCAGGCTTCCCGCTAAGCAGGGAACCTGATGCCAGGCTCTATCCCAGGACCCTGGGATCATGACCTGAGCAGAAGGCAGACACTAAGGACTGAGCCACCCAGGGACCCCTTTCCTACTGAATTTAAAAGCTCTTCAAAATCAGAGCCCTCAGGAGACTCCAGATCTAAGGAGAGATCCTCTGGTTGTAGATTGTGCACTAAAAGTCAGCTGCTGCACAGGTGCTTTCATGATGGGACAGGAAGCCTCTCTCACCTACTCGGCCACTGTAACCCTGACCCAACTCTGTTTCCCACTTACTGCTCTTACTTCCCTGTTCCCGACCGGGATGGCCCTAGTTGTTGTTGCCACAATTTAAAATCATGTCAATGTTGATTCGACTCCATTCTGTACTCAGTTTGGTGATCACATGCTACTGAAAAGAAAGGCTGAGGTGACCTGGGATGCCCAAGGGGCCTCTCTGCAGGAAGTGGCTTATGGAGTCCTGGAAATTTGCACAGGAGTTGGGACAGGCAAGGAGATAGTTTGCAAGGGCTTGGAGGCAGGACTATGATGAAAGCCATCTGGCTGGAGCAGAGAATTTAGGTGGAGCTCCTTCTCCCCAGAGGCTAGAGAGCAGCTCAAGATGCATTTCCTGATAGGATGGATGGGATGGCAGGAGACAGAAGAGCAGCTGATTAATTTGGATTTTATGTTCCAAGCGATAAAGCATCAAATAAATACTCTGAGCAGCCCAATGATAAGCTGAGAATGTACTTCAGGGAGATGGATCTGTGCAGGACAGATAAGGGAGAACGGCGATGAGGACGCCAGGCTGTAGGCTACTCCCCAGCAGAGAGCGGACTTAGGGAGGCAGCCACAAAAACAGACATTGCAAAGTAAGACTCAGAAGATCCAAAGAAAAAGATATTCCAACATGAAGGAGGAAGAGATCTATATGGTAGTAATGTATCAACATTCAACTGAAGTGATAAAATACGAGTTCTAATTAGACTGTGCAATATTAAGTCTGTACATTATAATCCCTAGAGCAACCATTACAAACACGTACAAAGAGATACAATGAAAAATTCAATAGAAAATTAAAAGGGAGGGGGCGCCTGAGTGGCTCAGCCGGTTGAGTGTCTGACTCTTGATTTCAGCTCAGGTCGTGATCTCTGGGTTGTGGCCTTGAGCCCTGTGGTCCGCTCCACACGCTGCAGGAAGTCTGTTTGGGATTCTTTCCTTCTGCCCCCCTCCCCCTGGTCTCTCTCTCATAAATAAATAAATCTTCAAAAGAAAAAAAAGAAAAAAGAAAATTAAGATGTAACATTAAAAACTATTCAGATAATCCAAGATAAGCCAGGACAGAAGAAAAAAAGAATGAAAAATAGGGAAGAAGCAAAAAAAGAAATAAAATAATTTAAAAAATAACCTAAATCCAGACATGTCAATAACTACATTAAATGTAAAAATCTAAACCAGGGTCTGCAAATTTTTTCTATGAAGTGCCAGACAGTAAATATTTTGGGATTTCTCAGTCATATGGTCTCTGTTGCTACTACTCAATTCTGCTCTTATAAGGGAAAAGCCACCCAAGAAAAGATATAAATGAACAAGCCTGGCTACATTTCAACAAAATCTTAGTTACAAAAACAGGACACTAACCAGATCTGACCCACAGGCATAGTTTACCAGCCCCTGATCTAAACATGCAAATTAAGAGATTTTCAGAATAGATGAAAAAACAAGACCAAACTATATGCTGTCTACAAAACAAAACATATACACGCAGACACACAAATTCATCATAAATGTAAAGATAGAAGGAGGTTAAAAATAAAAAGATGGAAACCAATGCACCATGCAAACACTAACCAAGAGAAAGCCGGAGCAGCTAGGTTAACACCAGACAAAGCAGACCTCAGAACGAGAATTACAGGGGATAGACAGGGACGTTATTGCTGAAGGACAGTTCTCGAAAGGCCTTTGCATCTCTGAACGTCTTGTGAACGGAGGCAATGACTGTCTTGGATCTGGAGTATCTTTTCAAGGATGTTTGTGCAGTCAACAGCAATGGAAACAGAAACTGCTCTCCTCTCAAGTAAGACAGTGGCTGGTCTGCTTTTAGTCCAGTATAACAATGGCAAAGGTCAGGAAGATTTCTTGCCTATAATCAAAGATTTGGGTCCCATAACCCCAGGGATCATCTGCTGTGCTGCGGCCCACTGTTTGTACAGGTGCCATCCGGCCCCGTTTGCATCAGCCGCTGAGCAATGGGGCTCAAGGAAGTGGTGCAAAGGCTGACAGTGTGGCTACTGCTCTTGTGGCTAATAACATCCTGTGTCTTCTGCCAGCATCCACGAAACTGTGGCAGGCTAACTCGTTAAGCTTGCAAGGGGGGTAGAACCTCATACCCTTTGCTGTCCTTGCAAATGACAAAAGGGTTGCCAAGAGAGCACAGCCATTCTAAATGTGCACGCACCGGACAAGAGAGCTTCAAAATACCTGCAGCAAAAATTGATAAAACGAAGGGGAAATGGGCAAATCCAAAATTATAGGTAGGGAGTTCAACACTCCTCTCGGTAATCGACAGAACAAGCAGACAGAAAATCAGCAAGGACACAAAACTGAAAACACCATCAACGAACTAATGTGACTGATACCTGTGGACTAGTTCACGTAGTACATTCTTCCTGAGGACCACTCACCAAAATAGACCATATCCAGGGTCATAAAACAAGTCTCGATTAAGTTTTAAAAAAATGAAATAATATAAAATATGGTTTTCCTGTTTTTGTTTTGTTTTTAAAGATTTTATTTATTTATTTATTTATTTATTTATTTATTTATTTATTAGAGAGAGAAAGGAGAGAGAGCACAAACAGGGAGAGTGGCAGGCAGAGGGAGAATCAGGCTCCTCACTGAGCAGGGAGCCCAATGTGGGACTTGATCCCAGGACCCTGGGATCATGACCTGAGCTGAAGGCAGACGCTTAACTGACTGAGCCACCAGGAGTCCTGTAATAATATGAAATATGTTCTATGACCACAACGGAAACCAGAAATCAATAAGAGAAAGATAACTGGAAAATCTCCAAACTTAAAAATTAATCAACAGATCTTCTGTTTTCAGCTCTCCTGGGGGCCCAGTCTTAGAAGGACCCCACATTTTCGTGGGCTTTTGCTCTGGAAGCCCCACCATGCTTTCAGGCAGGGGAAAAGGAAAATTCACCATTTTGAAAAACACCCAAAGAAGTCTCCCTAACAAAGGCCTGTCCTCTAAGGGAGTCTTACCTGATTTGAAGGAATGGCAATTAGCCAGTTCTAACCCCCTCAAGCCTTCTTGTCTCAGATAAGGAGAGGCAAAGAAAAGGCTAAGAACTGCTTCTGAATGTCACAGTCCAAGGACTCAGGCCCCTTAAAAACAGATTTAATTATAATTCTATGATTACAGACTACCTCCCTCCCCTCACACGTTACCACCATATCAACAGGGCTCCGGAATACAGTCACAGGGATTGCAATGGAGAGAGCGAGCTGCAAAACACAGACTCTACCAAAGACGTTCTTAGGAAAACCCAAAGGCAACAGGGAAGCATAAAAAAATGAGGAAACCAGAGGAAGTCTCTGGTACCAATGGTGAGAGCAAACATTAAGCACAGGCAACTCCTAGCAGATGAACAGAAAACTTTACCCGAAAAGCCTGATCGCCCCAGTTCCTCTTACCTGACACAATATGTCTGGCGTTCAACAAAAAAAATTACCAGGCATGGTAAAAGACAAGAACAATTACAGTTTGAAAAGACAAAGCAAGCATCGGAACCTGACTCAGATGCCACAGAGTGTGGACTTATCAGACAGGGAATTTTTTATGTCTACAGGGAAAAAGTAGATATGTAAGAACAATGGTAATAGGCACACAATATGGCCAATGATTCTTCACAAAGACGCAATGTCAATTCAGTGGAAGGAAGTCTTTCAAAGGACTTGTATCCAGAATACAGAAAGAACTCTCAAAATTGAACAGCAAGAAAACATCCTAGTTGTTGGTTTTTTGTTTTTTGTATTTTAAGATTTTATTTATTTATTTGAGGGGGATGGGGGGGAGAGAGAGAATCTCAAGTAGACTCTCTGCTGAGCATGGAGCCCGACATGGGGCCGGATCCTACAACCCTGAGATCACAACCTGAGCTGAAATCAAGAGTGGGCTGCCTAACCGACTGAGTCACCCAGGTGCCCCCAACCTGTTTTGTTTTTTTAATGGGAAAAAGGCTTGAATAGACCTTTCATCAATGAGAATAAATGTATCGCAAATAAGCCCATAAAATGATGCTTAACATCATTAACCTTTATAAAATTGCACATTAAAACCATGATGAGATACCACCACCACATATTAGAACCACTAAAATAAAACGTGACAATACCAAGTACTGATGAAGATACAGAACAACCGGAACTCTCACACTGCTGATGGGAACACAAAATGGTTCTCTCTGGGAAACAGTTTGGCAGATTTGTATAAAGTTAAATATATACTTCCCAAACGACACAGCAACAGTCTCCTGGGTATTTAAACTGATATTTATACACACACACAAAACTGTACACAAATGTTTATAGCAGTGCTACTTATAATTGTCAAATATTGAAAACCACTCAAAGTTCCTTCAACAAGTAAACAAACAGTGATAGAATCCTACTGAGCGATAAAAAGGAATGGGCTAGGGAACCCTGGCTGGCTCAGTCAGTTGAGCGCCTGCCTTTGGCTCAGGTCATGACCCCAGGGTCGTGGGATCAAGTTCCGCATCAGCTTCTCCCTCTGCCTGCTGCTCCCCTTGCTGGCATGTGTGTGTGCTCTCTCTCTAACAAATAAATGAAATCTTTTTTAAAAAATAAAAATGTATATTGGGGCGCCTGGGTGGCTCAGTTGTTGAGCGTCTGCCTTCGGCTCAGGGCGTGATCCTGGCGTTCTGGGGTCGAGCCTCACATCGGGCTCCTCCGCCTGCTTCTTCCTCTCCCACTCCCCCTGCCTGTGTTCCCTCTCGCTGGCTGTCTCGCTCTCTGTCAAATGAGTAAATGGAATCTTTAAAAAAAATAAATAAAAATAAAAATAAAAATGTATAAAAAAAAGAATGGATTAATCCATGCAACAGCATGTACGAATCTCACAGGCACTATCCTGAATGAAAGAAGCCAGACTCAAAAGGCTACCCACTATATGATTCCATTTATATGCCATTCTGGAAAGGGCAAAACTATAACAAAGAACAGATTCATGATTCCCAGGGGTAACAGGTGGGGTAGGATATGACTGCAAAGGGAGTTTTCTGGGGTGATGGAACTGTTCTGGATCCCGATTTTACAGTAGTGGTTACAGTATTTATACATGTGTCAAATCTCGTAAAACTATAAATTTTTAAAATTCAATGTTATTGCATGTTCATTTTAAAAACAAAATAAAATAAAGACACCATAAGGAACTGCATAGGCAAGGCAGAGACTGGGAGGATATATCCATGATACATAATGCTTAACAAAAGACTCATATCCAGAAAATATAAAGCATTCCTAGAAATCCTAGGGAAAAGACAGACAAGCCCATTAAAAACAAACAAACAAAAAGACTCGAATAACCATTTCACAAAAAAATGTTACCCAATGGGTAATAAGGTATTAAAGAGGCTCAACATCACTATTCGTTAGGGAAATACAAATGAAAACCACAAGAAAATAGTGCTACATACTCACCAAGAATTTTAAGACTGTTAATGCCAACTGTTGTCAAGGATATTAAGTAACTGATTTTTATTAATTGATTCAACCTTTTTGGGAAACTGTTAGGCAGTGTCCATTAAAATGAAACATACTCCTATCCTATGACAGATATTCCACTGTATACCAAATAAAATTGAGCGCATTTATTCACCAAAAGACTGTAAGAATGTCCACAGCAGCTTCACTCAAAATAGACAAAAACTGAAAACAACCAAATTGACCATCAATGGTAGAATTAGATAAATTAATTGTAGTGTATTCATACAAAAGAATACTACCCAGCAATAAACAAATTACTGATATATGCAATTCCGTGGATAAATCTTACAGATATTATGTTGGGTGAAAGAAACCAGACAGAAAAAAGCACACTGCTTGATTGCAATTATATAAAGTTTAAGAACAGGCAAATTAATATATATTAATAGATTTCAGGATAGTGCTTACCTCTGCGGTGATAAGCATTGACTTGGTAGGAGCAGGTGGAAACCTGGGGTGATTGAAATGTCCTACGGCTTGATCTGGGACCTGATTACATGTGTATACATACAGGAAAGTTCACCTACGTGTCCTCTTAAGATCTGCGCAAGTTATTATGTGTAAGTTATACCCCTATTAGCAAAAAGGTAAAAAAGATGAAGGGATGAAGGAGAAAAGAAAATGAAGAGAATGAAAGAAAGAGATTAAGGAAAGAAGGGAAGACGGGGAAAAAAAGAGAAAATTAACATGATCCCGTGGGGGGGGGGCACCTCAAAAATGTTAGCACATATCTATTGCTATCTGCACTTTAAAGAAGGGAACACTTTTAGGTTTTCTGATGCGTTCAGTGTTCACAGAGCGGGTGGGTGGCCAGGCAGAGGCTTGAACCCAGGTATGTACGAGGTCAAAGCCTTTTTTTCCCACCTAATAGCTCAAAAGTCACCTACTCCTAGAAAGGTGACCTCGAGAAATGCTTCCCATTCTGAATTGATCTCCTCCTCCAGGAAAGGAGGTCTATCTTACTACCACCGGCCTCAGTTGGCCGTGGACCCTCTGTCTGCCATCTACAATTGTGAGCCTGCTCGGGAGAGCAGATACGCGTCCATTCATCGTGGACTTCCTGCAGGGCTTAGAACCTGCTAAATTAACATGTTCTCCTGCGGGACAAGGTGTCACCACTGGAAACTAGGTTGTGGTCGGCTCTTTAAACATGCCCTTTGATTACGCAAGCCGCAGGTTGCGGTCGGCGCTTCTTTCCGAATTGCAAACCGGTTGGGAGAGTAGTGACGACTTCTATTGAACCAGAGCCCAGTTGCGTCGGTGTTACACAGACACTGCAGGTTCTGCGAGCGCAGGAGCCCCGGCCGACTGCATTCCCGGCCCACGTCCAGCGGAAGCAGGTGTGCGCCGGCCCCGCCCCGCTCACCTGCGCGCGCAACCCCGCCCCAGCGCGCGGCTCTGAGAAAGCGGCTCAGGCCTGCACGCCTTTATACGGCGCTATTTTGGTCACGCGCCCTGATTGGCCGGTTGCGGGTGACGACACGCTCGGGCGCCGCGGGGCGGAGCCGAGATCCGGGGGAGGGGCGCTTCCGCCGGGACTGGGGACCGTGGAGGATGTGAGCGTTTTCTGCAGAGGCTCTCGCAGTCTCTAGAGGGGCTTCGAGACCTCCATACCCGTTCCGCAATCTGTCGGTTAAGTTGTATTTTAGTGAAAGAGCCCGTGTGGCCGAAAGGGCTGAGAAGAACCGATCTAACTCATGCTTCTGGGAGGTAGTTGCCAGATGGCATTACACTTCTTCCAAACCACATGGTGGAAACAGCACCAGATGCCAGCCCGAACTGCTCCAGTGTCATTTCCTGTCTAGAAGCGCTTGTCAGCTCCATCTGCGGACCTGTCTTTGCCACCCTTACCTCTCCCTTTGCTAAACCAGCCCTCTGAGGCCTTCTCTGTGCTTCCTCAAACAGTCGCTGGGCCTCCCGTCCTCTTTTTCCTTAGTGCTGTCATCTGCCCGTCTCTGAAGCCAGAGGAACAAAACACTTAGAAATGTCAGAAAGATCTCATTTCCACTGTATTCACATCCATATCGTGATCAGAGCCACGTCTGGCCCTCCATACTTTCTGGCTGTCCATCAATCAGGCAGCATTACTTTTCTGAGTCTCAAGGTTTTTCAGTTTCTTTTCTGTGACTGGTTTTGAGCTTCTTTGGTGAAAGTTACTGAATAAATGCCAAGCTGGCTCACCGAAAATCCTTGTAATACTACAAAAGCAAAAAGGACTATTCCAAGCCATTTCTCCCTGTTGGATGGTAACTAATCTTGAAAGTGGTTCTGTTAATGAGTTCCGATCCTCCTTAGAATCACCTATTATCACCTCTGGTCGCAAAGCCCATAAAAGCCTCTGTGATTTCCTTAGCTCACAGCCTTGATTATTATTTGTGGTTGGGTGTAGAAAGAACATAACTTAATGACAATTGAACATGAACAACATCACTAAAAATTGTCATTCATTAATCTCAATGTGCCAGGCATTGCAAATGCTTAAGAGATGTTTCCTTTAATCCTCACAGAATCCCCACCTATGACTTAGATGCCATAATTGTACCCATTTTACAGAAAAGGAAACTAAGGCCCAGAGCAATAGAATAACGTGGTTGAAGTCACACGTTAATATGATGGCAGTCCCGGGATTTTTACACAAGGATGTCTGACTCCAGTGTTTGTGCCCTTAATTACTAAGTTCTGTAGCTCTTTTCACCTTGTCCTATCTAATTGGAAATTCAGTCTTAGGCTGGCACAAAATTGAATTGACATCAGGTAGTGTTATACATCATCAGTGAGCTGTTTGTCCTGCTACTGGCTTCAGAAAAGGATTAATACTAAGGGAAAATAATGGTGCCAGGGGTCTTAAAAATCTCCTCTTCCTCAGGTCATATTAAATCTGCAGTACAAAGTTTTTGGAAAGATTCTGGATTCTGTGCTCATCAATATGGAGACTGGACTGTTCACAAAGTGGCTCACTTAAATCCACTTGGTTGCTTAAGAACCAAGAAGCAAACTGGTTAGAAGAATGACTTTCAAATATTTTCCTACACTTTACCCTAAACAGCTACTAGAACTACCCGATGGAAGTTCCAAGTGCAGCAGACACTTGCAGTGGGGACTGCCTGGGAGCTAGGCAGACCTGGGGGTGATCTCCGCCCTACCACTCTCCCTCTATGCCTCATGCTATGTGAGTTTCCAAATTTCTCGGAACTGCATTTTTTTTTTTAAGATTTTATTTATTTATTTGACAGAGCACAAGCAGGGGGAGTGGCAGGCAGAGGGAGAGGGAGAAGTAGGCTCCCCACTGAGCAGGGAGCCTGGCATGAGACTTAATCCCAGGACCCTGAGATCATGACCTGAGCCAAAGGCAGATGCTTAAGATCTGAGCCACTCAGGCCTGAGCACAGAGCTGTGATGATTATGCCTTTATCGTTCCTTTTAGAGAGCTCCATTTACCATACTGAATTTTACAGTCAGGTAGTAATTTACATTAAGACCAGTTTTGCCATCCATAACTTTAAACATCCATATTGAAACTCCAGTAACATCATTTCCAATGATCAGTTCCAGGGGCGCCTGGGTGGCTCAGTCAGTTAAGCGTCAGATTCTAGATTTCAGTTCAGGTCATGACCTCGAGGTTGTGAGATTGAGCTCTGCATCGGGCTCTACACATAGCAGGGAGTCGGCTTGGGTTTCTCTCTCTCTCTCCCTCTGCCCTTGCCCCCTTGTGCACACGTGCACATTCTCTCTCAAAAACAAAAAAACAAAAAACAAATATCAGCTTCAGCTTTGTGTTTGCCATTCATTTAACAGTTACTGAAAATCTATTAAGCAGAAAACATCAGTTATTCTTTAGTAGAGCTTTCTGAAACATTTCAACAAAATAGCCTGGTTCACAAATAGGCATTATGCATACTTTTTGGTAATAATGACCTGTTCTTCCTAAGTGGTCCCAAGCTCCAACTCTGGCTGTAATTCTTAATGAAAATAATTTAGTTTACCAAGACCAAAAAGAAAAGGAAAACAAACACAAAAAACTAAGAAGGGAAATAGGCATTAGCAAAAATTAAAGGCTTTTAAAAATATATATAATTTAGAGGATGTTGTTCCCTTTTAAAGTCATTCATTTTGTTAATTGATCTTGCATAATCAGTGGTTTTCATCACTGCCAGTCAAAGGGAGACTTTTACATCTTCTTCTCAAGTATAAAGTTATAAAATGTACTGAGTGCGTGTGACATGCATGTGCTGCACAGTGAGGGAGCAGTGGGTGTTGCTTCAAAAACGCACACTTTGCAAACCATTACACATCCTATATGTTTTCAGTGAACCTAGTTTCCAGAAACTCACAAAGCATTAAGCTTAACTGATTTGAGTTTAAGTGGAGCTATTTTTCTCTAACTCAAAAGTGTGAGACCTAAGCAGCATGTACTTGACATCGAATATGTGTTTGGATTATTTGATTTGGTCAAATGAGCAACCAATTCAACAGAGAAGAAATTACACAAACCCACTTTGTTAGACTACATTCCCCTATACTTTAAGACATAGCAGTCTTTAATAGAACTTGTATTTTAGGGATGAGAAATTGATGTACAATCATGTAATATGATATGAGAAATTAATATATAACATGGAACATACACGATCAGTTATGGCAAGAAACTGATGTTATTAGTTACAAAAATAGTGATATGAAGTGAGTGTGTAATGTAATAGATGCTGGATGCTAACGTACTTCAATATAATGGTTTTGATTCATTCCTTTAACTCCTTTCATTGCCAGCAAGAGTGATTCAAGGTGTGATTCAATAAAAGGCTCCAATAAAGGGCTGCGTTTGAAAACCTGTCTATCCCCTAACTCTTTACTTTACTGTTGCCCCAATACAACATCTTCTGTTGACAAAACCAAGGAACTAAAGAGCAGCAGGTAGTGAAAGTACTCTCCACTATTGTCAAGCAAGTGAACACAACCTCCACCCTGGAACCTGAGCCCATGAGAATCTATATTTCAAGTGGCGCCTTTGAAGTCTGCATTCATTCATTCACTCGTTATGCATTCAACAAATAATCTTGATCTCTGTATATATCCCAAGCATACACATAAATCTGAATAGGTCATAATACTCGATAAGACTGGCTTCCAGTCTAGAGGGGATGAGAGATGAATAAACAAATAACGCAGCTGAGAACTAATTACTACAATGGAGAACTTTAAGGTTGTGTGCAAGGGCGTAGAGATGGAGATTGTAGGCAACACCAAGCACAAGGGCTCAGGATGTGGGGGTGTGAAGAGATGAAGGAAGTCAGAACACAACAAACAGCCTGACAGCCACACAAAAGCTCTGACCACCATTTTGCAGGTAGTGTGGAGCCTCAGGGAAGTTAGAAAGATATCAGAAAAGCTGACTCCTAGAGTCTGCTGACCGGCTTTCCATGCTGTACTAAAGAAAGAAAAATGGAGGACTCAGATCTGGTGTATGGTTCTCTTCCCCCATAATATTTACTATGGTAAGGTCTTTGTCTCTGCTTCACCCAGGGTTACAACTGCAGTGAACTTTTGGGGATTTTTAGGGAAATTGTTTCGCCAGGCATCAGTCATTGTTCTTTGATGGCAAAAAAGTGGTGCCAATAGCCTGGGGGACGATGACCACATTTAATACATGCCGTATTATAATATACTTAGACTTGGCCTTTTGTTTAAAAACTACAAGTCTGAGGCTTTCTTACTGACATTGCTCACTCTTCTGTGAAATACATGGCGATGCTTTCTGCTGGCACATACTTGGGAGTTTAAAAATGAGCCATTTTAAACTCATTCAAGGCCTTAGCCAGCAAGGCTTCACAACAAAATGCCACAGTCACTAAAGGGACACAATCTAATGTAAACACAATTGGTAAGATGATGGCTGAGTGTTCCTGCCAAAGAATTAGTGGAGCACAAGAAATGCACACCATGGAATGAATGCCTGAGATCAGTTCAGAGGCACATGTGGGCTAGGAAGGTGCTGGTTACTGATTCTACAAGAATGGCTGTGTCCAAAGACTATGTGACTCAGAATACAACAGAATGAAATATAGAAATGTTCCTGGCCATTTGCTGTGCCTTGCATGGAGGGATCTTGATAATTCTGTTGATGGTGAAACTAGGGAATTATACCACATCAAATGGATCTGGGCGGGATGGTTCATAACAATAGCATTTGATAGTAGGAATCCTAAAAATGCCTAGAATGCAAGATAAACCCTCTCTGGCTAAAGTCAGCAATCATTGTACATTCACATAGTCCTTGGTCACAAGCCCCTTCTCCAAAGCTCACTTCAGATGACAAAGATCAATGGCTGGGACTCTGTGGTGATTGCCATGGGATTCTTGGCTAAAGGAAGTTAGATATATAGGTGAATAGATGGATGGATGGATAGATGATACATAGATAGATAGATAGATAGATAGATAGATAGATAGATAGAGGACAGATGAGAGATATGATAGCTTCACCAGGTACATGAAAGGCCTTTTAAGAAGGAGCTGGTTCATACCACTAGAAATAGGTTGTCAAGATTGGCAGACTTTGAAAAAGCCTGATGTCAGGCTCTTGTCTGGAGTTTTCCTAGGCATTCTCCAAGAACTGGAAGTTTCCAAGGGGGTAGCCAGTGACATTCATTCTAGACCTGGTCACATGACAACTCACTTGCCAGTAGAAGGGTACCTTTCAGAGTAATTACTCCCAGTAATTTTAAGCTAGCTGTTCAGGACTGAAGTCTCTGGTAGTAAGTCGGACAATCTAATTTGAAAATGTTTTCACCACAAAACACCTAAAAATACTGGATAATATAAAACAAACTTCTGTTTAAATGCATAGCTAAACTAGCAAGACGTGATCATCTCAGTTAACAGAGGGCTTGGGGATTTTAGGAAGTCCTACTTCATCCCTGTAGATAAAGTTTGTCACAGAGTTTGTCTGTAAAAAGTGAAAGACATAAATTCAGAATTTCTGAAATCACCGTATCCCGGTTGCTGATGTTGCTTATCCTCGGATATAAAGTATATATAATCCATCCCATTCTAAAAACAAAACAAAACCTTCCTTCCTTAATGACTCAGTGTCAAAGCCCTTGGGATCAGCAGCCCACACAAAGGGGTGTTGAGCAGGGCAATGGTCTGGCAGAGCCAGGAGATTGGCTTCATACAAAGAGATTGAGCAAATAAGCAAATATATTGAGGATAATGGGAGTCAAGTTTCTCACTGTTGAAGAGTTACAGATGTGGAAAAGGGAGAAGATAGAATGAACCATGTAGTGTTGCACTGGAACTGGAAGTATTAATAGGTACTGGTGGTTTTCAATATTGTGTGTGTGTGTGTGTGTGTGTGTGTGTGTGTGTGTGTGAGAGAGAGAGAGAGAGAGAGAGAGAGAGATTATACAGGTGTCTTCTGCTTCTGACTATGGAGAAGATCTAAAGCAGTGAGACCCCAATTGCAATGAGCCTCCCTAGAGCCAAAGTCTTGGTTTCTAAAGCCCATTCACCACTAAAAGCAACCAGGATTCCCTAATTCCAGGGTTGAGTCAGGGAAAGTATAAGATGAACCTGGAATATTTTGTTGGCCTAGAAAGTAAAGAAGCACTCAGAGTAGTATGGATATGAATAAAAAACAAAACAAAACACAGAAGCTAACTTATATAGGGCCCCACTAGCTGAATCTGGGACAATTCAAGTATCAGAACACTGTTAATAGTAGTAAGAGAATTATAAACCCATTGAATAAAATAGAAAACCACGATTCTATACCGAGATAGATGATAGATAGATAGATAGATAGATAGATAGATAGATAGATAATAGATAGATAGAGATAGGAAGAAAGAAGAGACAGCTCAAAATTATAGTAGCATGCCAACAAATAAATGTAGATGGAATGATAAAATTCTGGTAGAATTTTGTAACCATCATAGTAATAATTTAAGCAAGAAATTTCTATGGTTGCTAAACCAGGTGGATGAAAGTTTGATGAAGAATGAGATATTTGCATAGTCCCAAATAAGTTTTTACTAAAAACAAAGAGAAAATAAATCAGTCCATGGTGGAAATATCTGACAGATACCAGAATCAAGTCATCAAAGTTAACCTCATTTGGTGGGCTGTAGTGCAGACATGCCAAGTACAAGAACCACTCCACATACAGATAGTCCCCAAAATAGCACAGAAATGGCATCAAGAGACTATAAAGGTAATGAATCTGTTAGTGGGATAGACCCCAAATTCTTTGCCAAGAAGCACAAGAAGGGCCTGAGGAAAATGCAGGCCAACAATGCCAAGGCCATGAGTGTGCATGCCAAGGCTATCAAGGTCCTTGTAAAAGCCCAAGGAGGTCAAGCCCAAGATTTCAAAAGGCATCGGCCCCAAGTTCAGCTAACTTGCCTACACTGCCCACCCCAAGCTCAGGAAGCATGCCGGTGCCCACAGCATCAAGGGTCTCAGACTCTGCTGGAGAGAAGCCAAGGCCAAGGCTCAAACCAGGCTCCAGCTCTGGCTCTAGCTCAGACCCCCTCAAGGTGCCTACCCCCCAAACAAAGACCCCACATAGAGGCTTCCACGTGCCAGTGTGAAGAAAGAAGGACTGGTGTCTTCCTGGGCTGCTGTCCTCCTGTGCCATTCGTACAAATACCCTGAGGCAGGAGCTGTCAAAAAATAAATAATATCATTGATAATTGGGCGAATAAAATCATGTGCCCACTTGATAGGATGCAGTGAGATTATAAATCACTTTTGTAAAATTCCTATAAAAAAAGCCTAACCTGAATCTGAGAAAACATTAGACACACCCAAATTGAGGAACATTTTATAAATTAGTTAACCTATAATCTTCAAATGTCAGTGTTTTGAGAGATAGGAAAAACTGAGCAACGATTCCAGATTGAAGGAGATTAAAGAAACTTGACAGCTGAAAAAAGCATCAACTCCTGGCTTGGACCACTTGGCTATAAAGAATGTTATTCAGTCGGTGAAGCCTGAGTGGTGTTGGTGGAAGTTGTAATGGTCCAGGGCTGACCTCCAGGTCTTGACGGGTAGGTTGCTGTCGTAGAGAATTAGCATTCTTGTTTGTAGGCAATATGTACCACAGTTTTCAGGAGTAAGGGGAAATCAGGCCTGCAACTCACTCTAAACTTGTTCAAGAACTAAAAAGTTCTTTGAATTATTCTTGCAACATTTTGGTATTTTTGAAATTATTTAAAATATACAAAACCCCAAGGACTTTAAGTATGTAATACGTTTTTACCGCAAATGCTACCATTCATTCGTAAAACCTAGAGTAGGCCACCACCAGACACGAGGTGGGAGACGGTGGATATCCAGTCATCCTTACTTCTCTGGTCTCTGCCTCCTGAAAAAAAGGATTCTCCAAAGTTGGGCCAGGCGGCAAAAATTTACTTTTGAGATCAAGTGTCTATTAAGGTCAGATTCTGTAGCGCAGAGAACACAAGCCACTTATTCTTCCCATTGAAGGATTTCTCTCAAGATAAATCCGAGGCTTTATTTTGGCTATCCCTTTAGGCACCCCCTTGGTATCGCCAGAATGACTGTACCCACTTTTAAAGAACTCTGTAGCACGCCAGAGTTCCAGTGGTTGTATTAGCCAGGCCAACCCATTTATTTGGGGCCATGCTTCACATACGGAGATCAGACCATGAGGCCTAGAGAACAACGGTGGACTCCATAGTGCGTTTATTTCGGCTCTCTGGACTATAGTACAAGGTTGCTAAGCCGAGCAACCACTTACTGCCAGCCTTTCTTCACCGATACCTTGGAGGGAGCCCCACTTGCATAAAATCCACTAAGTGTCTGGGCGTGTGTGGGACTTCCCTCGCTACGGCAGACCTTCCCGACAGGGAACCCCTAAGCCTCCTCTCCACCGGCACCTCTCCTGTCAAGTCTCAGGGTCCCAGCAGTGGAACCACCATGGTGCTCAAAAGGTCACTCTCCCTTTAGGTCCACTCCAGCCTCCCCACCCCTCAGCCCTGTTCCCTCCCCACTCTAGCCACACCGGACTGCTGTCCCCGAGGAGGGCACGTGTTGTCAAAGCCGCTGTTTGCCTCCAGATCTTTCTCTCACTGCCAGGCGCGTCCTCTTCCTTCCTCTCCCTCTAGCAAACTTGCACTCAGCCCTGAGGAAACAGCCTGCCTTAGTCCATTCGGGCGACTGTGACAAGAAATACCACAGACAGGCTGGCTTACAAACAAAGAAATTGCTTTCTCACAGTTCTGGAGGCTGGAGGTTCAAGGTCAGGGCGCCAGCTTCACCCTGTTCTGGTGAGAGCCCACTTCCGGGTTCACAGCCGGCGCCTTCTCGCTGTGCCCTCACGTGGTAGCAGGGGTGACAGAGCTCTCTGGGGCCTCTTTTATAAGGGCACTAGTCCCCTCCATGAGGCTCTGCCCTCACAACCTAATTAATCTCTGCTCACAGGCCCCACCTCCTAGTACCATGATCTCGGGTGTTTGAGATTTCTGCATATGAATTGGCGGGGGGCACATTCAGACCACAGCACAGCCCATATGTCACCTCCTCAGACCATAGCACAGCCCAAATGTCACTTCCTCTGTGAGGTTTTCTCACCTCTCAGAGGTAGACTCCACCAGTCCCTCACATGCATGTGGGGCATGAGCCCTCTGTTCTTGCTTCTACCTTCATGGCCTTCAGTCTGCCAATCATCTTCAGTGGCCTGGAAACAGCCAGAGGCAGGGACCACATTTTGCTCCCCCCTGTAGACCCAACACCCTTATACTGTGTCGGCACTCAGTTGTTTCAATAAGCCTCCGCTAGTAATAATAATAAAAATACCAACAAGTATCTATTTACCGACTGTGGAAGCTCTCCCAGGTTATTTCCTAAATGAACCAATCCAAGCAGCTGCTAAAAATGCATAGATGACCCAAGGAGGGGTAGGGGCTTCTGGGAGACTGCCTCACTCCAGTAAACGTGAGATAATTAAATTGTCATCTTGGAAGGAGACCTGGCAAGAGGAAGTCCAGGGGTGGGAAGGACTCCCAGCCATAAACTTTGCTCAGCCAGAGGCCACTGTGGGAGCCTCCCCAGGGTGCGGGTGGGGGTGGGGCCCCTCAGGAAGGTGGGGCAAGGAGAGTGGGGCCCAAGTGCCAGGCAGGAGAGGGGACACACACGGCTTAGGAGGACGGGCGGCCTTGTGTCTCTTTACCTCTAACACTGGGAAACATTTGCATGTTGGCTCAGTCCTTGAAAGAGTAGATGAAGGGCTGGAATAGTGAGAAGATCAATGGCCACGCAAAAACTTCACGGGTTCGCATGCAAATCCACCTGAGGAAAACACAAAGCCTGGCCAATTGCCCTGCGCTGTTAAAGAGAAGGGGAGGAGAAGAAAAATTAGGATTAAAAACTGCCAGAGATTTTGGAAAATAAATCATTGCCGTTCAGACTCTGCCCATTTTCATCAACACTCCCAGCGGCTCTTCCAGAGAATGCGCCTGGCTGGGGCGTGGCAAGGCCGATACCTTCCGTTTATCTCTGGGATTAACTGTCAAAGGGAAATACTTGGGAAAGGTGAACTCCACCCTCGGCCGAAGGAGCCTTAGTGGCTGTACCCGCCACAGCTCTTGGCTTGTCATGGAGGGCCAGGGCGGGTGGCCAAGCGGGCCCTGCAGGTATCCAGGGTCGGGGAACCTGAAGCTCGTGGGTCCCCGTCCTGAGTCCGGTGCACCTCGGGTTAGAACATGTCTGCTGTACCGTAGCTAAAACAGAATCTGTCATATGGCGACATTACAATGGCAATGACAAGCTTTCGAATAACTTTTTTCCACCAGTCAGTTAGTCTTAAGTACCATGAATCCTTTCCCCCGTTTATGCCCAGGAGCAGGGACGGTCTTCTTAGGCCCTGGGCATGAGGCCTTTCTGCCTCCAGTCAAGCTGTCCACATTTCCCCATCCATTCTAGCATCACTAGGCACCTATGCCTGGAGGCACAAATGGAGAGAAGGGAGTGCCTGCCTCAATGGGGAGCCATATGTTTTGGGATATGTTGACCCAAGCAAGGCTCAGAGGTGAATAGGAGACAAGCCACTCCTTCACTTCAGCTGTTGATGATGATGATGATGATAATAATAATAATATCAACAAGTATTCTATTTGTGGACTGCTTATGCTGCACCCAGCCCTGAACTAAGCACTTCATATAACGTCTTATTAAATCTTCACACCCATCCTAAGGCACTGGTACTACTCCCCATTCCTCAGACCTGCATAGTCTCCCAGCTACTGATTGGCAAGAGTCCAGTTGCTGAGCTCTTAACTGCTCCAACCCTTTGACTTCCCCCAGGGTACCTGGCCAGCTGATCGTGGTCCTGGTACAAGGGGCAGTTGCCATTTCCCATGGAATCCATCAGGGCACCCACTGCCTTACAAGGTGGATCTGGGGTATCTCTACTTTCCTCCCTATCCAGTCTCACCACCAAGACCCGGGAAGCCTCCCCCAGGCTCTCCCAGGGTTGGTCTCTACTGATGACCCCTCCCGCGTGTTCTCTAGCACCGTAATGCTTGAAGTGTGATCCGTGGGCCAGCAGCCTGGGCCCCGACCAAGAGAAATGCAGAATCTAAGACCTTTTCCTAGATCCACATTGAAACAAGGCCCCAGGTGCCTCCATATGCTCTCAGGCTCTTTGCAGTTTAGGTCTTGCTCACTCATCAGTGCTCTTGGGTGGTTCTGGAGCTATTTGTTGGTGGCCCCTTCATCATTTTGGAGAAATTAGAAGTGGAATGATGGTTTGCCCCAATCACAGCAGGCCGTCTGAACTGCATACTGGGAATAGAACTGGTAACCTGGGTCCTTGTCTGCAGAGTGATCACCTCGTAAGCCCTGCTGAATGGCAGCCTGACATCAATATTATCCTAAGGACTCCAGTGGCCTCTCAGACACCACCGCCCCTTGACCTTTGTTGGGGTCCTAGAGGCGCAAAAACGGCACTTCTTTACAGAAGGGCTTATAGGGTCTTGCCAAGAGCTTCATGGAAGAATCGACACTTCGATTTTTTTAATGCTAAAAGAACATTCTCTCCTAGAGCTCTGACCCCACATCTCGGGTGTCCCAAGTGCCCCAATCTTGGGTGCATTCTTGGTGGCCTAGCAGCGCTGAGTCAAAGAGGGAGCCACCTCCTGCGGGCTCTGGAATTTCAGAGCCCTGTTTATAAAAGAGTTTACAAGAATCCTGTGGTCTCCGCCTGGCTACAGCCACAGCCTCATTGTTCTTCTCCAGAGCTGTCACTACCTCTTAAACAGCTCTCGCTTTTTGAAATCACCTATTTAACATGTCCCAGCCCTTAGAGAAAAGCTATATATTTACTCTTTCTCACTTCCTGTGGGAAGGGTGGGGCCCACCACTGAGTGCTCTTCGGCAGTCGCTATGATTCACTCCGGGAGCCAGGGCCTTGCAGCAGGGAGGGAAGTGATTTGTGTGGTCTTTGGAATGCAGGTAGGGCTGTACCTTCTGAAGTGTTTGCTGATGAAGGAGAGATGTGGAAGGTAAACCTGTTACATAAAAGCGCTGGGTGTGTGTGTGTGTGTGCACGCTCGTGCGCGCGACTGCCCCCACCCCCCAACCCCTTGGAGGAGAGGGCAGCCCATGTTCTGACAGCCTTTGGCAGGGCCAGAGCACCAGAATGTTCTGTCATGAGAGACAGTGCCTCTCCTTGGGTGCAGCCCCAGGCTTGCCCTTGTGGGAAATGAACCTCCTCCTGGAAGATATATTTGGAGTCAGAGGGCCTTGCGCGGCTCCCCATGAAGGCCGGTCCTAGGTTTTCAGGGTGCAGGTCTGGAGGGGAAGCTTCGATAGGCCTAGGCCTCCGGCAAGGGCAAAGGAGCGCTGGGGCCTGGGTGAGCCTCACCTGCATTCACTCACATTTGCAAGACCCTTGAGCCTCGGTGTGAAGGAGCCGTCAGCCCCAGACAAGCCCGGAACAAGGCCAAGGAGAGTGCAGAGTGGGAGGCAGCCGCTGGCTGGGGAGTCTACACCTGGCGTCGTGACAGTTCGAGTGTCAGGACTTGCTTTTCCCCTTCTCCGTTTCAGAGGTGGTGCCTTAGAAGGGTCTGGAGAGTGGAGTCTGGAGCTAGCCTGTCTGGTTCCAAACAGAGTTCTGCCACATGCTGGATGCAGAATCCTCAGGCAAGCTACTTAACCTCTCTGTGCCTCAGTTCCTTCCTCTAGAAACAGCATCCACTTCACAGGATTGTTGTGGGGATTAAGGGATTAATTCATGTAAAGCGCTTAGAGCAGTGGCCAGCACACTGTAAGCACTCGATGATGAATATTAACCATTATTCCTTGGGAACAAAAATCAATGTCCCAGAGGGTGGCAGGGATGGGGTAGGGGAAACATTTGAATCTTCTCAACCCGAGAGACGAAGTTCATCCAAAGCTTTTTCTACACGATCAAAAAGAAAAGAATGACCAGGACACATGGCTTCCTATTAGCGGGGAAGCATTTTCAGGACGTTGTGGTACGGTAGCAAAGCCCTAACTCAGCTCTAGAATGCATTACCTTAGAAAAAAACGTTAAATCTGTGGGCTGGTTCTCAAGCCAACATACTTTCCATTTTTCGAAGTAACCTGATAGTCTCCTAAGATTCAAAGAATATCAATATTCTGAATCCATACTCAGGAGTTTCTAATTGCTATTTCTACATTAAACATATGATTATGTTTACATAACACAGAGGAAGGATAGGTCTCTGAGTTGTGTATTTAAATTTTTGTCTCTTTTTATGATACCTGTAAAGCCAATCCTCACTTCATGTTCAGAGCCTGCCTTCGATCTCTTTAAAATCCACATAATTGGTGGAAACACAGCACTATATTAATCTTTGTGTGTCCATTCATTCTCCTATTCAACGAGCATTTATTAAGCACCAACTACATGGCAGGTTCTATGTTAGATGTTCTGAAGGCTGTAAGGGTGCAAGAGACCTAGGGCCTATCGTGGGAAGACTGTAACCAGCACACGCCTGGATAGAATCAATGAAAGAAGAAGAAATACAGAAGATGCCATAACATGTTCATATCAGGATTAGCTAATAGTTTGAAACTAGCACATCCAATAACATTTCCAAATGTAAACTCGTTTTCTCTGTTGAGAAGCTCACGGGCACATCTGCTACTCAGCTGGGGGAGTTCAGAGGCTTGGAGAGAATGGCAGTCACAAAAACCACAGCCAGCCAAAGCAAACCAGGGTCATCAGCTGGGAAAAGGAATGAGCCATGTCTTCCCTTAAGCAAGTGATTTCCCAGTTGGCAGCGGAAAGCAAGTCAAACAATTCAAAACTAGATTAGCATTCCCTTTCATAAACACTGTTTACTACCGTATGACAAACTAGTGCAAACTCCACGTGTCCTTCTTGTACCAAGAAAACGCACTGCTTTCACGAAAAAGAGCTCTCAGGCTCGTCAGAGAAAAGGAATTGTTGTCCCCGAAAACCTGTTGCCTAGCAACAAAACAGCAACTCCTCACACCTTTCTTCCAGCCACAGACACATACAGCCTCACCCTCTGGCCTGCTCATTCCTCTTGACTAATGAGTACAGGGCTCTCTTGATAGCATCTGGGGTTGGGAGAACTGGGTTTTAAGGCTCTGGTTTAAAAGCACCAATCAGTATGGAAGTTTTGACAATTGCAAAGAATTTAATCATAGAGCCAGAGCCTTTGCAAAAGCCACAAAACAATAAAACAAGAGGGCCATTCGGCTGGGTTCATTTTCTTTTCGTCTCTGTTGTTTTGTTTTCTATACTGACAGTTTCTCAGGAATGTGGTTCTTTTGCCCCACAGCCAGGGACCCCGGGGTGGTCCTCCTTCTCTGGCTTTCAGGCTTACTGTGAAAATGGAGTCACGCAACACAGCACTTCTCTTCAGCCCTTAAATCCATTGGTGAAAACCCATGTCCGTTGCAATGCCAGCTTCATTTCATTGCCAGATGCTAAGTCAAATGAGCAACTCTCCTCCTTTCCAACGTCGTGTATAACAGAGCCATTGGACACGATGTTTGGGAGCGAGTTGCTAACCAACATTCTATAGAACAGAGTGTATTCAGTGATATGACTCACAGATAAATTACTTCACCCGCATGGACCTCAAACTGGGTGTGCCATTTGCTGTAGACTGACTCAGGGCTTAACCCTTCCAGGTATGGAGAAATCCCACTTGCCTTCTTTCCCCCACCACGTCCCAAACCCCTCTGAGTGGCGGCAGACACAACTGGGTAGGGACGATGGGTTCACCAGAGCTACCTCATTTCAGAACCTGATGACTTGTTTCTCAGTAGATGTTTCCGCTATCAGCAGGGGCACTGATTAGGGGGAAATGCAAATTCCAACAGTTCAGCAACTCAATGCAAAAACCGGAGTAACTCATCTCTAGCGACTAGGCAGTTTCACATTCAAGAAAAGTTCAATATTCTTCACCTCGTCACCCCATCCCACTTATGACCCTTTCTGAAAGACATTTAATGTGTGTCTGTTCTCATCAGCAACCAAGGTCTTAAACTTCTAATGCCCGCTGAAGGCCTGAAGAGGAGGGAGAGGTCTGCTTTCCTTGCTCTGTTTCTGCTCCACCTAATTGTAAATGTTCACTAGTGTAGATAAACAGGGACACCCCCGTGGCATCAGTATGAATGCGTGCAGCCTCAGTCATGAAGGGCATATTCCCCCAATTTGTTTGTGATTTAATGACTTGTCATTTTCTGCCAATCTTCTTTTTCTGGGCCAAGGTCAGTGATAATAGGAGTCCAACGACTTGTGATAACAGCAAAGGCAATATCTTCCATCGAGGCTCTGAAATGTTGGTATAGTCTTAATACTCTTGGTACAGTCTAATACTATTAATGGAGGGCTGATGATTTCTGCAAGAATTAAGAGTCCTGAGCTGACCCAAGAGACTGGAGAAGTCGTTTTTTTCTCTTTTGAGACATGAGTCTTCAGAGCAGTTTAAGGCTCACAGAAAAATTAAGGTGAATGTAGAGATTTCCCATATACCCTTTGCCCGCACACATGCACAGCCTCCCCTGCTAGCAGCACCCCCCCCCAGGGTAGGACATTTCTTGCAATGGATGAACCTACGTGGACACATCATCATCATCCAAAGTCCATAGTTTATATCAGGGTTCACTCTTAGTAGTGTACATTTTATGGGTTTGAACAAATGTACAATGACATGTATCCACCATTACAGAATCATACAGAGAAGGTTCGGTGCCCTAAAAATCCTCTGTGCTCTACTTATTCATCCTTCCCTTCCGCCCCCAACCCCAGGGAACCACTAATCCTTTTACTGCCTCCACAGTTTTGCCTTTTCCAGAATGTCATAGAGTTGGAATCACACAGTGTGTAGCCCTTTCTGCTACAGAAAGATGATCTGCTTTCACTTAGGGATAATGCTTTACCATTTTTTTCCACATCTTTTCATGGTTTGATGGCCCATTTCTTTTTAGTGCCGAATAATATTGCCTTGTCTGGTTGTACCACACTTTATCCATTTACCTACTGAAGGATATCTTGGTTGCTTCCAAATTTCGGGGATTCTGACTAAAAGCGCTATCTATGTTCATGTATAGGGCTTTGTGTAGACATAAGTTCTCAACTCATCTGGGCAAATACCAAGGAGTACGATTGCTGACCCGTACGGTGAAAGTATGTTTAGTTTTGTAAGAAACCACCACGTTGTCTTCCAAAATGGTTGTTGCGCCATGTTGCATGCCCACCGGCAATGACTGAGCGTTTCTCTTGCTTCACATCTTCACCAGAATTTGGTGGTGTGAATGTTTTGGAATTTGGCCATTCTAATAGGTGTGTAGTGGTTCTCATTGTTATTTTCAGCTGCATTTTCCTGATGACATATGATGTGGAGTATCTTTTCCCATGCTTCTATCTCCTTTGGTGAGATGCCTATTAAGGTTTTGGCTGATTTTTTAATCAGGTTGTTTGTTTTCTTATTGATGAGGGAAAGTAGTTGTAAGGGGTAATTCACTCCCTTCATAAGCTAAACACCCAGATATGTCAGCTGTGCCTGTAAACTCTATGGTGCAGAGAAGCTCCACCTTCCAGAATGACCCCCAGGCCAGCATAGAGGGGCTCAGAGGGTAAGGGTACAGTCTTGGAGACCCCTGACTCTGTACCCTTCCTGCTGGATAATCTCAGGCAAGTACCTTCACCTGTCTTTTGCTCAGGTTTCTCTTCCATACAAATTAAGATCATAATAGTCCTTATGGCTAGGGGTTTGTACAGATTAAAGAAGATAACGTGGATAGCGTTCTAGCCCAGTGCCTGACGCATTAGGTAAGCGCTCAGGAAACAGTGCTTCTTATTAATAAGACGCGAACCATGGTAAGCCGATATCAACTGAAACTGGGTTTTCAGAATAGGAATGTTGACCAGTTCGGTTTGTGTGTTAGTTGCTAGAGCTGCCGTGACGAAATACCACAAACTAGGCGGCTTAAATAACAGTAATTTATTTTCTCACCATTCTGGAGGGTGGAAGCCCAAAATCAAAGTGCCAGCAGGGCTGGTTTTTTCTGAGGCCTCTCTCCTTGGCTTGCAGATGGCCGCCTTCTCCCAGAGTCCTCACATGGTCTTCCTTCTACGTGTGTTTGTGTCCAAATCCCCTCTTCTTGTAGGGACACCAGTCAGATCAGTCATATTGGATTAGAGCCCACCCTGATGACCTCATTGTAACTTAATTGCCCCTTTAAAGACCCTATCTCCAAATACAGTCACATTCTGAGGTCCTGGAGGTTAGGCCTTTAATATATGAATCTGAGATGGTGGGGGTGTGGGGGCACAATTTAACTGATAACAGTTTAGAAAATCTATTTACTTTGGTTGGGCTTTTTCTGGGAAATGACATAAGCTTGGAAGAGACCAGGAAAAGGAAATCTTTCTGCTCTGCTCTACCCGCTCTGAAGTCTGCTTCCAGAGCCCGGCCTGTGAAGGAGCCAGCAGTACCAAATGGAATGACCAAAACCTGCCTTGGTAGATGGAGTCCTCTGACACCGACCAGCTACCCAAACCCACAGCCCCACGTGTTAGCAGTTGAATTACGGTTCCCCAAATGTGACCTTATTTGGAGATACGGTCCTTATAGAGGTAATCAAGTTTAAAATGAGGTGTTTAGGGTGGGCTCTAACCCAATACAACTGTGTTGTAAAAGGGGGAAATTTGGACCCAAAGATACACACACAGGGATGGTATAAAGACACATTTACAGAGCTGAGGGCGGCCTAGAACGGGTCCTTCCTTCAGCCCTCTGAAGAAACCAATTCCACTGACACCTTGAGCTAGGACTTCTAGCCTCCAGAATTGTGGGGAAACGAATTCTGTTTAAGCAGATACTTTCTGATGGTGTCCCCAGCAACCCAACGTACCATCCTCCCTTCATTTGCCTGTCAGCTATCTCTTCAGTTTCTATGGGGTGCCAGGTGCTTAAGATACAATGATGAATAATGTACATTTCCTACCCTTAAGAAGTTTGTAGGCTTTGGAGGGGAAACAATTACATACAAAAATCATTTGTGTTGGGGCACCCAGCTGGCTCAGTCCGTAAAGCATTCGACTCTTGATCTCGGGGTCATGAGGGATTGTGAGCTCGAGCCCCATGTTGGGGGTAGAGTTACTTAAAAAAAAAACCAAAACTTAAATCTCTCAGGTTGAATGCGGCTGGTGTTCCATTTCCTTGTTGGTCAGGAAATAGGTTTTCAGTTTTTATTTTAATTTGGCATCAAAACACTGACTTTTGCTAAGAAGGAGGCATTCTCTGTAGGGTGGGGGGAATATCAGGTCTCCCTCAGTATCCTGCCTGCTGCCCTACACACCTAACTCCCCTTCCAATCTAGCCACCCTCCAGTCCTTCCCCCACATAGGATCAGAGTCTTTGGGAAGGCTGAAAATCAGGTCTTGCCACAGCTCAAACCATTCCACTCCTCTCTGGCTTAAAGCATTTCAGTGATTTCCCATTTTCCAATCATGAGCGTAACTCACTAGAATGGCACACACCCACGCCCTGGCATGGTCTCCTGGTTCAGCCATGCTGACCTTACTCCTCCCCAAGAACCTGGGCTTGCTGCTCCTTCTCCTGAATCCCCCTTCACTCCTCTCTTGACCTGGTCAATCAACCTCTCTCCAGAACTTGTTTATTCATCATTTCTCCTAGAGAGCTTTCCTTGAACACCCAACTTAGGGCAAATCTCCCATGGTCCTCACTAGCACCACGGACATCTGCCTCCCCATCATAGCTGAGATTTTTTTATTTATTTGTGCAATTCTAAGGTCTATGAAGGCCTTTCTATATCCATTCACTATAATATCCCCAGTGCTTGGACACATAGTTGGGGCTCAATAAATATTGTTTGGATGAATCAGTGAGTAAATGAGTGAGTGGGTCAGTACTGACCCCTAGAATTTCCAATTTGGGACGCAGCTATGTATTTGAAAAACAGTCAAGTATTAGTGAATATGAACAGAGTCAGTACAAATTTGAGCATTATCGTAGAAATAAACTTTTTGCCAAGTTGTTTATTGTTAAGAAGCTCCTTATCTCTGAAAATCAATTTCCTGCTATTACGCTTTGACTATGTTTTCTGAATATTTACTTACTAGTCTATTCACTACAAAATCTCTCATACGTGTTATAGAATTTTTAAGTAATTCTAATCTTTTTTTTAAACAGTCAGATATCAGTTGACTGGTGACAAGTTAATCGATTTCATTGCCAGACTTCAGAATTTTCCAGACCTTCTGAATAAATTTAAATTAATTGAATACCAAATGAGTTTGAAGGACGGTAAGGCAAAGGTGCATCTGCTCCGGAACACTGATCTACCAAATGTTCATTGGCTTGTGCTGGTGTCAAAAGCATTAGGATGAGCCCAGCAGCACCCCCACCCCCACCCCCACCCCCACCCCGTGATCTACTGTGGGCACGTGGATGTAAACAAATATTATAGCGCAGCAAGATAAGCGCACCAGAGGAACGTTCAAAATGCTATCAACCCTACACGGCAAATGGACAATGTAAGACTTAACACAACCACCCCAGTGCTCCACATTTTATTTATCTATAAAAGATTTATTTATTTTGAGAGAGAGAGAGAGAGCATATGTGCAGGGGTGGGTGGGGAGGCAGGGCAGAGAAGGGAGGGGCAGAGGGAGAGAATCCTCAAGCAGACTCCCCTCTGAGTGAGGAGCCCAAGGTGGGGCTTGATCCCAGGACCCCGAAATCATGACCTGAGCTGAAATCAAGAGTCCAACACTTAACCAACTGAGGCGCCCAGGGGCCCCGAGCTCTCTACATTTTCACAAGAGTCATGATTGGAGAAGGAAACATGCTGAATAAAATAAGACTTAACTACAGTTTTCCTATAAGCACAACAAATCATTTGACATTCATCCTTTCTCACCTTTTAGAAAAAGTAAGCTGGCGAGCATGCTTCCTTACCTTGTCAGCTTTCCTGAGAATGCCCCTTCCTCTCTCGGCATTTCTTTGTATTCCTCCCCACACACTCACACCCCCTTCCTCCTTCACCAGTGCATTTCCCCCGGGGTGTAATTATGTTTTTACTTTGTAGTTGGTCTTTTGGCACTGAGTTCCCTAAGGAGAGGAACTCCTATTCCCTAAATCACCTGACTTTTCAGTATATTCTCCTTGATTCCTGGCTCTCTTAAAAATACAAATAAACCCTATCTAAATATTTAAGAACCCAGAGTGGATGAGGAAGTCAGAATCCTTAAAATACAGGTTCAATCTTTCAATGAGTTTGGAGTATATATGACACAGCTATCTATTTTTTTTAGATTTTTTTTTTAAGATTTTATTTATTTATTTGAGAGAGAGAGATCACTAGCAGGGGGAGGGGTAGAGGGAGAAGCAGACTCCCCTCTGAGCAGGGAGCCTGATGCAGGACTTGATCCCAGGACCAACCTGAGCCGAAGGCAGACACTTAACCAACCGAGCCACCCAGGTGCCCTGACACAGCTATCTAAACAACATGGAAATTGGGATAGAAATCGAAACTGTTAAATCCATACAAGGCAAACTTTCCTTTAGCTGTAAACATAATGTATTACTAACTGCTTCTCTTCTGGCCACATTGGGCAAAATGGTTCAGGTTAATCCAAATGTTTTTCATTGGTATGTTTTTTAACCTGTCAGGTCCAATTAAGTCCTGAGAATACTAGCAAGTAAAGCTGTTGTATGATATCTGCATTCATAATTTATAGAAAGTAGAGTTTTCTGTTATGTAATTAGTTAACTAGAGATGTCCCTTCCTGAGAGGAGGGGGGCTATGCGAGTGGCCTGCTGGTAGACAGGAAGTAGCCTCTCTTGCTCTCTGGCTCACTGTTTCCTTGGACCCCAGCAACGATTCCTTAGCCAATCATACAGAGTGATATGATAAGCCAAATAGTCACTCATTCATTCATGCATTCATTCATTCAACTAATATTTATTGACTGCCCTCTGGTGCCAGGCACTGTTCTGGGCCCTGGGGAAACAGCAGAGAACACAGCAGGCAAAGTGCCTGCCTTCACGGAGTTTACCTTCTAGCAAGTGAAACGGACCATAAATATATAAACAAGTAACTATATACTTCTACTATCTGGTAGCGTTAGGTGATGTGAAGAAATTAAAGCAGAGGAAGGGGTCAGAGCTGATGAGAGCTGATATAAGGGACATATTACTGACATATCACAGTTTAGAATTTAAAAAGAGGGTTGCAGAAAAGCTCTATATGTCCTGCTGTTGCAGTGGCTGTATGATAATCCAAATTCATATTCAGGTGAAGATCAGATGCAACGACCTGCACTTCGCTGAATTTTAAAGCCGTACTCCTCTGCGTTCTTGGTTGTGAGTGACAGAAAACCCAACCCAAACAGGGGCAGGAAAGAAAAGGGAATCTCCTACTTTGCCTAACTGAAAACTTCAGGGGGGTTGGCCAGGCTGGACCTAGTTCAAACAGTATCATCTGGACCCCAACTTCTCTTTCTTCTCTTGGTTATGCTTTCTTCCATTTTTTTCTTCATTTTTAGATAAGCCAAGCAGATATCTGAACACCTGGAAGTCCATCTCTAAGTCTCCCAAGAGTTAAAACAAAACCAAACCCAGAATTCAGTCCCACTGGAGGAATTAAAGATCTTTTCTGAAACCAATCACTGTGGACAGGGGGATTCCATTTCCTCATTGGCCATTCTGAGACATATGCTCAAACTCAGAGCAGAGGATTGAGGCAGCTCACCAAACCATATGGACCAAAGATGGGGAGTGAACAAGTCCCCAAGGCAAGCACTGGTTCGGTTACTGGAAGAAGGAGGAAAGGATATTGGGGAACTAAAATCAGGAAATGTCCTTGACCACATACAGAAACTCTACTCTTGTACATCCCCACCCACCCACACACCAATTTCGCTAGTGATGTCACAGATAACGTCTTTTTATATTTTGAATCCATTAACATGGTTGTATAGTTTATAGTTCAGGCTTTGGGCCTTTAAATCCTAGAATTGAGAGTGATTTATGCCCCGCCATTACAATGTTACGGGATTCTCTATTTGTCTATGTATTCACCTTAATCAGAGAACTTTATATTTTCTTATTTTCATATGCCTTTGTGTTGATGTACAAGTCATTCGTTTTATTTTTTTATTTAAATCCAATTAGTCAACATATAGTACATCATTAATTTCAGATGTAGAGTTCAGTAATTCATCAGTTGCATATAACACCCAGTACTCCTCACATCACATGCCCTCCTTAATAGTCATTCATTTTAAGAGGAAAGTGTGTGTGTGTATGTGTGTATTTATATATATACATAAATTTCTATTTGGCAAAGTCCTGGTACTTCAGAACCTTGGGGTTTGTTTTTGTTCTTTCTTATGCCCTTTTTTTAAAGTAAGCTCCATGCCCAGCATGGAGCCCGATGTGGGGCTCAAATTCACGACCCTGAGATCAAGACCTGAGCCAAGATCAAGAGTTGGATACTTAATCAACTGAGCCATCCAGGCGTCCCTTGGCTTTTTTTATATATATATATAATTATGATATTTTCCTTTAAGCTTGAATCATTTTCAAGGTGCTTTCAGTCTCTTGGATTTTTCCAGAACTTTAGGTCACCTACACCTAGTCTCTGAACTTAGCAGAGGTAAATCCCAATCTTCAAGTCTTAGAAAGACCTAACAGCTAAGGGTCTCAAATAAATTGTTTTCTCCTCAGTGTATTTCTCTCATTGATTGCACGGCTCAGAATCCCATCAAAATATAACATCCTCCAAGATCCATTCATGGTGAGCATTTGGTGGCACCATGCCTGGTGGGGTCCTCTACAAGTGGCATGTCCTGTTTTGGAAAGCAGAGGTCCTGGAACCCTGGAGATTTTCTGCAGAGCACCTTTACAACACCACTTCCTCCGAAGATCCCTGCTGGACAGTCCCTTTGTAGTGCACCTTGTGAAGCTCAAATGGGAAACCCAACTTTCTCCAAGTCCGAAGCAGCTATGGTATTCAAACAATTAGGGATTTAAACAATTTGACTGTTTTTTAGTTTATCACAGACCGCAGAGTTATAAATAACAAACATAGAGGCTTGGTGCTGAAAATATCTTACAGGTTTTCTGAAAGGAGTTGCCATGTTTGCTGTATCGCTGTGGTGTGTACGGGCACGTGCCAACAGCAGTATCTGTTTCCTGGCTACCATCCAAGCTACAGCTGAACTTTTAGGTACTTTTCACTGCAAATTAAATGCTCTCCAATAGCCTGTGCATTTGTCATATGGTTTATCGGTGACATTATTGGGCAGCTTTCGCTAATAATTATCTAGGCTTCTCAACTTAGAATCCAGCACTTTACAACATTCTGTTAAGACTGTAGAGTTCATCACACAAGACAACCATTGCTACATATTGTAGAGGTGCCTCATTTGGGTAAATGCAAATGTGAGAGATAAATCCAGAACCGGAATGGAAATGGAATGTGGCAATCAACATACAAATTGGGATCCAGGCCATACTTTTTAGAGCTTGCTTTTCTACCCCTGGCTCACCTGCTTCCTACAGTTTTCTCCCTTCTCTTTATCTGGCCCTGATCTCTCTCACATGAGAAAGAAAGACATCAGGTACCCTTCTTACCGCTCCGAAGAATGTGAGCTCTTTATTCTTTGACCTCACCACACTTTGTAACTCTCACAGGAGTTCCCTAGACCTGTGCAGTGTTCTGGTTATCTGGCACATCTTATCCTTGCCCTCACTGGCTAGGCTGAGGGGTGTAAGTTTCATCGTGAAACTTCCCACGTTTGCAGTGTGTCTCAGTGTCGTGCAGCACGCATGATTGCCTGGCGCAATGATGTCTGACTCTTAATTGTGTGGTTCCTGCATGAAATCCCCTCACTATCTTCTTTCTTAAAAATGTGCATCCCACTTTGGTATATCTCCTTGAAGCAATTTTTGGATAAATTTCAAGGAGTTGGTGATTCGTTTCTACAGTGGAAGTATCGTTCTTTTTCGAAAATAAGAAGGCCATATTCCAGGCCATGCTCTTAAGAAGAGGAAATCCCCTGAAACAGAAGCATACAATTTCGGGGGTTAATGAAATATGGAGAGGATACGGGATGCCAAGTTTCATTCTATGGCAGGTGGACGCTGAGCCTTAGACATATTTTCTTCTTTCTAATAGTAATTGATAAATTTTTCACTTCTCGTTAAAACAAAAAGCGAAGCAAAGCAAAGCTGTGACAGCACTCTGTAAATTTTGATGTGCTCTGGAGATGTGTCTTCAAGGGTTGGCAACAACGAGACATAAATATTACCAGCTGGTATTTGAATCATGTTTTTACTTGATAGGGCAGATTTTTATCAGTTCTACTTGATACAAGAGAAAACTGCAGTCATCGAGGTCACCCAGCGACTCCAAGGTCGCGTTCTATTTCAGACCCGAGTCTCTGATTCCATCTCTTGCATGGTGCCCATGACCCACCCTTGTTGAGGAGAAGAATCCGGTTCTTCACAGAAATCAGGAAGGACCCAAGAACTAGAGGTCAAGCTCTGGTTGCTGTCTTTCATTCCAGCCTGACTATGTTCTCCCAGAAAGCTGCTTGGGCCCTCTGGCCCCTGTCTTCCAGACCATTGTCCCCCAGCGTATACACGTGTACCCCCGCACGCATGCACACACCCAGTCTAGAGAACAAAGAGCAGGGTGCGGAGTCCCTGCCTGTTTTACCTTCATGTTCCCACAGAGACAGCCAGGATTACGTGCTGTGAGAATGGGAGCCAGAATCCCCTGCCATCCAAGCAGGGATGGGCAGCCACTGTTCATCACCTCAGCAATTCCCACGATGCCAGGGGACGGCCTCCCTCTGGAACAGCTCATCAGTTCAGGTATTCTGCAGGCCTGCCAATTTAGTAAATATTTATTAGAGGAAGTGACCAACATTTATTTATTGCGTATCTACTCTGTTCAACACACAATACTACGACTAATAATTACAATTTCCTGGGCAACACTCAGAGCATGAACTGACTCCAATAAATATCACAATAGCTCTAGGTGATTGTGGTTATTTTACAGACGAGAAAAGACACATGGCTTTAGGACCTTGCTCAGGGTTTATAAGAGGGTGAGTGACAAACCCAGGTCTGGTTCACTCCAGAACCACCCAGCTGTAGGCAAGGAGCTGGGGATATTGTGAAGGACGGTGGCCTGTATACAGCTAACTCCCATACTGGGTGTGATGGGTAGAATTGTGTCCCCCAAAAAGATATGTTGAAGTCCTGATCCCCAGTACCTCAGAATATGAGCTTATTTGGAATGGGGGAATTACAGATGTAATTAAGCTAAGGTAAGATGAGGTCAGATTGACATAGGCCGAAACCTTAATCCAATACGACTGGTGTTCTTAGAAGAAGAAAATAGACACAGAGAGAAGGTGGCCATGTGATGACCAGGCAGAGACTGGATGATGTGGCCACAAGCCAGGGAGTGCCTGGAGCTCCCAGAAGCCAGAGCAAGGAGGAAAGAGCCTCCCCAGGAGATTTCTGAGGGAGCTTGGCCCAGCTGACACCTTGATTTCAGCCGTCTGGCCTCCGGAACTGTGAGACAACAAATTTCTGTTGTTTTAAGCCACCAAGCATGTGACGCTTTGTTATGGGAGCCCCAGGAAGCTAATAAACCAGGTAAAATGAAGAATGTTTTAACAGCGGTACACAGCAAGTATTATAAAAATTAGTCTGTTGTATAGGAAAACAGACCGGGAAGACCTAGAAAGGGGAAAAAAAAAAGTACGCTGCCTTTGCACTTGGTCTTAAAGGGTAAGTAGGCTTCAGGAAGTGAAGAGGTGGGGCAGAAGGGCTGAGGGGCAGCCCCGGGCCATGGAAAGGCACAAGCCCAAGCACAGAGGGGGAGCCTCTGGCCAGCCTTGCGGGGGAGAAGGCCCTGTGTCAGTGCAGCAAGGGGGCGGGGAGAGATTGTCAGGCTGTCTGCCCCCCTCTCTTCAATGAGAAGTCCAAGGTGTCTCCTCGGGGCCCAGGACCATCTTGCCCCAAAGCAGATTTACTCTGCTGGACAGGACGTGTTCCACCCCTTTTCTGCTTGTTTTCATAATGACACCACCCTGCTCCCCAGTCTCCTTGCTCTTCAGCGTAGTAGTCAGGTCTTCTGGGCAGGGCCCTCCATTCATTTGTAGGTCCCTCCCTGGAACTGAGTCCTTCCTCTGGTATCTGGGCCTTGAACCTTCCCTGAGTCTGGCGACTCCTTCCAGTTACCTATGGTAACTCCCAGTGAGCTGCCTGACTGTGCCCTCTGCCCAGCTCAGCCAGCCTCTTTGGCCCCACAGATGGCCTGGTTCCAGGTCCCCGTTCTTCCCGGGTACTCCAGCAGGCCCTGCCTTCAGCTAGGGCCCTGAAAGTTTGTGAGCAGGAGTTTGACACGATCTAAGCCAGAGCTCTAGCTGCTGTATCAGTGTTGAACTGAAAAATAGACCATGGGGAAGCTGTGTCTGGCAGGAACAGGGAGCTTCATGAGTATTTGTCGGCTAAATAAACAGATAAAAAAGCAACAATATGAAGATTATTGGAATTGTCCAGAACAGAGGTACTGAGCACCTCAAAGCAGTCTTGCCCCATTTTAGATAGAGATGACAGCAGGACAGGGGATGGGGGGCCATGGGCTCTGTGATGTAGAGGGGAGAGTGAGGGCTTTGCTGTTCAATAGTCTGGCTTCAGTCCTGGCCCTGCTGCCTCCTGGCCATCCACCTTGGGGAAGTGACTTCACCTTCAAGCCTCAGCTTCCTCCCCCATGGCACTGAGCCGTGAACACCCACGTCTCAGAGCAACTGGGAAGAGGAAACATGGGGTCCTGAACTGTTAAAGTTTGTGGTGGTCTGCATGTGGGGAAATGGGTCAGTGGGCAGTAGACCCTCACCCTAGACTCTAATTACTTGGAGGAAGAATCAAGAAATGAGGCATCACCCAGGTTCTTAAGGGTCTGGAGAAGGGGTTACCTGCAGGCATGCAGACTCAGACAATAAAACAAGGAGCAGTCTAATACCTTGCAGGGGACTGGCACTTACTAAGACGGCTGAGAAAATCCAGGGCAATGATACGAATGACCAAATCTGGGTGCGACATGGAAACGAGAAGTAGAAGCCCAAAGCCAGCTGGAGTTCCTTGACGCATGTCATAGTGTCCAGACCCAGGGTGCTGGGTCCACACAGACCCTGGGGGCTGGCAGACTGCTGTATGGACTCAGTGACTCTAGCTGGGGGAGAAAAGGGCTGGAAACCAGGCTGGGAAAATAGCAGTGGGAGTCAGGTTGGAAAAAGAAAGGGCAGATATGAGTGGAATTGTCCAGGATAAGTCCGGAGGGTGTGGATGGGATGGGGGAAAGGAGCTGTGGATGATGCAGACATTTACAACCAATCTGACTGCCAAGCGGGCACTGAGTGTCTTCAGGGGTAATCTGACCTGTGGCCGGCCTGGCAGAGCCTTGGAGCGGAAGCAAGTTTTCTTGTACCCCTCACTCCCAGAGTACCTGGGCATGGAGGAGGACAGGCTGATCTCCCAGTTATCCACACAACGGGAAAGCCAAGCACCGTCCTAGCCACATGCATACGTCTCTTAGCAGCAAAGGGACCCTTCTCAGATGACGGTGTGCTGCTTTCACTTTTTCAGAGGTCTGTGCTACAAAGGTTCACAACACTTATAATCGAGTAGAAATGAAATACCACTCTGAATTCTACAACAAACATTTTAAATTTTATCATTAAATTCACATTTAATGATCAAACAATGAGCATGATAGTAAGAGACAAAAGTTAGGATAAAATGTCCAAGTGCAGGGGCACCTTGCTGGCTCAGTTGGTAGAGCGTGTGACTCTTGATCTTGGGGTTGTGAGTTCGAGCCCCACGTTGGGTGTAGAGATAACAAAAAATAAATTTTTTAAAAAGTATCCAGGGCACCTGGGTGGCTCAGTCAGTTAAGCATCTGACTCTTGATTTTGGCTCAAGTCATGATCTCAGGGTCATGAGATCGAGCCCCGTGGCAGGTTCCATGCTCAGGGCAGAGTCGGCTTAAGAACATTTGCTGCAACATGGACGGGACTGGAGGAGATAATGCTAAGCGAAATAAGTCAAGCAGAGAAAGACAATTATCATATGGTTTCACTCATTTATGGAACATAAGAAGTAGGAAGATCAGTAAGAGAAGGAAGGGAAGAATGAAGGGGGGGTAAACAGAAGGGGGAATGAACCACGAGAGACTATGGACTCTGGGAAACAAACTGAGGGCTTCGGGGGGGTGGGGACGGGATAGGCCGGTGATGGGTATTAAGGAGGGCACGTATTGCATGGTGCACTGGGTGTTGTACGCAAGTAATGAATCATGGAACTTTACATCAAAAACTAGGGATGTACTGTATGGTGACTAACATAATAAAAAAATATTATTATTTAAAAAAAAAAAAGAATCCCCCTCTCCGTCTGCCCCTCTCCCTGCTCACGCATGGGCTCTCTCGCTCTCAAATAAATAAATACATCTTTTTTAAAAAAATCCAAATGGAGCAGCTAAGCCCGTTCTGGACATAGTCCAGCAGAGATCTTTATGAGATCCATTTGTTTATAATGGGACCTCATATATATCCACATTGAACAAAGAGGGACACTGAAGAGAAAACTGCCCTGTCGGACATTAAGTGATGCTGACCGCCAAGCCACAGGCAGTCAGACCCAGGTGCACGTGGGAACTTCATGCATGATAGAGGTGACACCACCAAGCAATGGGGAAAGGATGGACCTCAAAGTGAATGAGCTGGGGAAACTGCCTCTCCGTATGGAAAAAAAGTAAAATCGTGTCCATACTTAATTGCATGGAAGGGTGGGCTACATTTCTGGGGGGATAAAAACCTACATGTTTTAAAAACTAAAAAGATTAATGGAAGAAAATGAAGGGAATGTCTTTCTGAAATAAGGAAAGAAAATACTTCTAAATTGAATGTTAAGGACATAAAACTATCAGGCAAAACGTTGATGAATTCTATGAGAAAGAATACCATGAGCAAAATTAACGTAGCTGATGGAGAATGTATTCGCGATGTCTAAAACTGCCAGGGGATTAATAGCCAGAAAATGTAGGAATCTCTTGCAAACAATAAGGAAACGCCAACAAAAACAGGCAACAGAAAGGAATATTTTCTGAATAAGGAAATCCAAAAGGCCAACAGCATAGTAGAACCACTCAAATATGTTAGTGATCAGAGGAATGCAGATTAAAGCAATAATGAGGTGTTTTGTAGTTATCATCATGTCACCGACCATGTGTGGTCGGATGTGAAGATGTGGGACGCCCCCAAGCCCTGCAGGGGGTTGCAGATGTGAGAGCCATTCTGACACTCCTTTAGTCAGTTTATACACGCTCAGACTTTTTCCCCTAAAGATTTATTTATTTAAGAGAGAGTGAGCACGAGTGGCAAGGGAGAGGGAGAAAGAGAATCCCAAGCAGACTCCGCACTGAGTGCAAAGCCCCCACGCAGGACTCGATCTCACGACCGTTGGATCACCATCTGAGCCAAAACCAAGAGTTAGACACTTAACCGACTGCACCACCAGGTGCCCGTATACACTGAGACTTTTGACTAGGGTGACCACTCATCTTGATTTGCCTGGGACAGTCTTGGTCTATGCCTCTTGTCCTGGAGTAATTATTAATAGTGTCTCCTTTCATTCTCTAAATTGTTCTTATTCAAATAATAAGTAATATGACCACCTTTGTAAGCCCCAACAATTTCACTGGTGATTATACATACCAGTGAAATGCGCAGGTCCGTAGAAATCTGTATGCAACCTTTGTGGCATCCGTGGGCGTAACTTGAATGTCCAACCTGGGAGAGAGGGCAGGGGACACGCGGTGGATATTCACCGGATGGATGATGTACGTGTAAGGAAACCTACAGCAGCACAGATGGATAATAATAAGAAAGAAAATACATCAGAAGGAGATACACAATTTGTATCATTTTTAAAAGATTTTATTTAAGAAAGAGAGAGAGAGAGAGAACGAGCGGGGGGAGGGGCAGAGGGAGAAGCAGAAGATCCCAGGACCCCGGGATCATGACTTGAGCCGAAGGCGGCTTACCCGACTGAGCCACCCAGGCACCCCTTATATCATTTTTTAAAAGATTTTATTTTTAACTAATCTCTACACCCAACAGGCGGCTCAAACTTACAACTCCGAGATCAAGAGTTGCACGCTCTACCGACTGAGCCAGCCAGGCGCCCCGATCTTATATCTTTATATAAATGAAAAGTATGTGTACACAAGACAATGTACATTTTGCAGAAACTACATATAAACAAAGATATGCATTAAACACATTAGGATGGTAAGGAAATAAAAAATAGGGAGAAAAAAAGGGGGTAATTATAAAGAGCTGGATTCAATTCCAATAGGTAGAATCTTCTGTGAAAGGTCTCCGAGGATAAATGTTCAGTGAGTCACCCATTGCTACCTCTTAATTGCTACTGTTTGCTGAGAACTCTTAGTGCTATGGGAGAGTTGAAAGGAAAACATTCCGGTCCATTCAATCACACCGATAGATTAAAAACGTCGGTTGAGTTCTGTGCTGTGTCAGACATGAATCGGACACCAGGAAATAAGGACAAATGTTTTCAAGCAGCCATAACCAAGTTCCTGCCTTAAAACACTTAGACTAACGAAAAATACTTTTTGATGTAACTAACCATAAACATAAATATTTGGAGCAAGTAAGTGTAGTCTTAAATGTTTTGAGAGTTGGCACAGTACTTGGAGTCCAAATCGTTATTTAGGGGAAACTTGATTCCTGAGTAGTGTTTTAAAACAGGGGAAAGCTATAGTGGCTGAAGATGGGTATTCCCATTGGAGAAGAGAGAGAAGCCAGGAGGGAACAGGTGTCTTAAAGGCAGTGGGAGACATGGGAGAGAGGGGTATTGGAGGTGTGCTGGGATGGAAGAGGCCAGACTCTCTCTGATATTGCAGGGATCAGAAACAGATAAGGAGCCTTACTGGCTGAGTGTCTTGAAATCTTTAATGAAAAGAGGTTCATTGTCTCAGGAGGCATCGGGAGAGTCCAAGCAGGAAGTTCAAGGCCCTAAAATGGCACTTGAGGGATGACTGTGGTTTTCAGCTTGTGTGGAGCAGACTGGTGGGGAGACTAGAAGTCCCCGTTACAGTTTGAAGGTGCCTAATACATAATGCTCCTCTTTTCCACCCTGGTTTTGAAACAACAGAGAAACACCTGAGAGATTTATTGTGATAAAGGCACTACTGGGAGTGCAGCCTAGATCTGAGGGCAGGCGGACATCCTAAAACAGAACCGCAGAATTAGATGGGCGTGCCGCCCTGCCAGGGGTGGCCCTGAGCCACACGGGTCTCCCAGCCGGGAGTGACCACCATTCCTACCACAAGTGTGGCCTGGAGGGGCACAGCAGTCCTCTTTGCAGGTGGGCTGGGTCCCAAGACATAGAGAGACAAAGGGACAGTCTGCACCTGACCAAGCTCTCCTTCCAAGTGCACCAGTCAGCGCACATCAGGCCTTCTCCATGGAGGGAACAGGGGACGCCAGATGCGGTCCCCTGTGGAGCCCCCTCAGAGGGGAGGAAATAGTCTATCTTCCATGGGGAAGCAAGGTCTTCCTCAGTTATGAGATTTTCTCAGTGACAAGGTCTAGAAAGCTATGGTTAGGCCTTAGGATATAGAGAAGTGGACAGATAACAGCAGAATTCTGAGGTTTGGAGTCACAACACCCAGTTAGTCAGCATTACTATCTGTTTGATGCCTATCTGCTAGATAGTACCCGCCCTAAAATCTAGGAAAGGCAGGATGACAGTCCCCCGTAAACTCTGCTCTGAGACTTAACATGGCTTTTTGATTTTGGGTGGGTTGCTTTGCTTTCTTTTGTAAAAACAATTTCAAAATAAATGCAAGTCTCAGAAGACGCATGCTTAACACCCCAGCTTTGTGATAGGTGGGTCCGGCAGGAGAAGCATGTTCTAGGAGTTCTAGGACGGGCAGACATCTTTAGATGTCTGCTGGGAATGGCAGCAGCTCTGGACCCAAGACCCACACGGTGTGCTAGGTTGATTCCGTGGCCTCTCGGGGCAGGTTTTGTGGCAACAGCGATGAACGATCAGAAGAGCTGGCCGACGGCAAGGCTGTGGGACATTGCCAGTCTAGATGCAAAACACACTGTTCGGGCAAGGAAACGTGCAGAAAACGAGAAGCCCCTCTTTTTTTATTCAGTGGGTGCGTATAAGAAGAAAGGGCAGAGCAGGGGCTGGGCAGACAGCTCGGTCGGCACCACAGCGGTCAACACAGGAAGGGCCTGCCAGGGAGCACGCGCACACAAACGAGGCGACCCCTTCCCTGAACATCCCTTAAGTCTAAGGCCTTGAGTTATCAGCTGGGACAGACAATCCCCCAAACAGAAAGCATGACCACAAGCACTGTCTTTATGTATGTGCAGAATGGAAAGACTGGGTGGCAAGGCTTGGGGACAGCCTGTTTTCTTCCACATCCAGACACATGGAGAGCAGCCCCTGCCAGCCACGTCGCCTGCAGGGCAAGAGCATGTCTGAGTGACAGCACTCTGGAGCAGGGTGGGATATTACCTGGCACCGGGTTGAACCCATATGTACCCCAGACGATAGAGCCAGTCTATGGAGCACACGGCAGTGGCCGTACCCATCCAGTCTACAGACATGTTTTGTTTGGCTGGCAGAGTGTTTAGGGAAAAAAATTTGTAACTAACTGCCAACATTTAAAAATTGGGAAAATTCGTGTTAAAATCAGGATTTCAAGCTTTTCTCGAAAGGGAGCCGTGTGGCAGGATAGGCCCACGTTTCAGCATGGCAACAGCCACAGGCAGAAACTGAGGGGCCATGGCTGGTCCTCTAGACCATCCTGCCTCTCCAGCGACCACCATTCCTTCAGTCTGGCTGCTCCCCTTGGAACTAGCTGCCTGCCCTGCCAGCATTTTCGTCTGTAGCACAGTCTGAAGTGGTGTGCCGACAATCCCAGATCATGGCAGCATTGGGACCAGCTCCAGATCTTACAGTTGTCCTTGGACTCTAACACCCAGCCGCCTGTGCATTCCTGAATCAAATTGTTGGGGTTCAGTTGAGGACCTAGGCCCAGGAGGTGGCTTGGAATTGCAGACTGGCCAAGTGACAATGCCAATTTCGTGGAAATTCATGGGAAGTCTGGTAAATCCCAAACAGCCAAAGGCCAAGTTTTATTAAGTGTGAACTTGAGGGGTTTCATCTGTCTTGCTCCCCACTGCAACCCATTGCACGACAAGAAGCAGGAGCTCAGTAAATATTTGCCGAATGACGAACATGGTCCATGCTTTATCCTAAAGCATTGCTCAAGATGTTATAAAGATGAGTTCATTCTGGAGTCAGTCCTTTAGATATTCAGTAAGACCCAGCCAGGTAACATTCATCACCTGCTACAAAAATTTGCCCTGTTAGCAAACGCCTTTTTTCTTTTTTAAATTTTAAGTGCCAAATCTCCAGTGTATACGTCAAATCTCTAGGATCCAGACATTTCAGTGCTTGATGAGATAATGCAGTCACTACGAATGCACAGGGCGCTGTGTTTGATTCAGCCCAAAAACCATTAACTGAGCTCCCATTATATGCAAGGTTCCTTTCCAGGTACTTGAGGTACTAAGACAGCAGACACTGGCCTTACCTTCAAGGAGCTCAGGCTCTGAGTAGATGGCATTCCAAGCCATCTCTGCCATGCTGGGCATTTCTAGCACATTAACCACTTTACTAAGTTAGCTTTTGAAAAAAATCAAAAAGAAAGAAAGAGAAAGAATGTCAGGATGATATAAAAATGTCAATGGTTTATATATTATGCAACCAAACACCTGATTACCAATAACGCATTTATTTGGTAGCTAGTCAGTTCTCACACACGTGGATTTTCTTTCATATAAAACATTAAACCATGCATAGAGGGGACACAAAGGAGCCCTTAGAACAAGGGCTTCTCCAGGGCAGGGAGAGGTGGGATTAACTGCTTTCTTTTTAAAAAGATCTGAAGATAATGTGATAAAATATTACCATTTGTTAAATCTGAATAGGGGGTACACAGTTGTATGTTGAATTATTTTCTGAAGATTACAACATTTTATAATTTTTACAAATTATAAAACGACATGCTTTCTGATAATACAGAGCAGACGTTTAAGCCCCTTTCCTGAGAAAACTATCATTATGGACACTCTGGCCTCGGGGCCTCTGAGGAGTGTAGAGCGGTCTGTCTCTGGGCTTTGTGATCCCAGTCGGCTATACGTGTGTTACTGTCCGTTCTGTGTAATATTTCTGCTTCTTTGCTGGCAAGCACTGTGTCTTAACTGCTGTCAGAATATCTGCACCCTCCCTTCTAATCTGCCGTGTCCTGGGAAAAGAGCTAATCGAACTTGTTAGAACCCCCACTAAAATCGGAATTAAGGGTAACACAGAAAGATTCTAAATAGATGAATTTTTAAAACATTTTCCCCCACCATTATCTGGTTTTCGATGGTGTTTTGGGCAGCTGGGATCAAGGTAAGTAATGTGTTTCCATGGTTAGCAATCCAGAGCACAGCAGTAAATTATGCTGGAAAGAAAACTAATCTGACTACACTGGCTTCAGTACTAACTAGCAGTGTTCATTCGTTTGTTCATTCAACAAGTATACATTGAACATCTACTAGGTGCCAGGCCCTGTCCTAGCTGCTGAGGGCATAGCGATGAACGATTCTTGTAGGCAAGACAGAAAATAAAGACACAGACCAGCAAGGCAGAGCAGAGAGTGTTAAGTGCCCTGAACACAGGAAATCAGGTGAAGGAGCAGGGAGTGACTGGGGAGGTGGGACTTCCTGTGAGAAATTTGGGAAGAGCTCTCAGGGAAAGCAGTATTTGAATAAAGGTCCGGCTGGCAGAGACGGGGGAAGGGCATTCTAGGCAGAGAGAGCATCACGTGCGAGGTCCCTAAGCCAGGAACAGGGTTGATGCATTCACAGAACAGAAAGGCTGGGCAGCTGGAGAGGACGGAGCACAGCACCAGAGAGACTGACCACAGATGCAGGTGGAGAAGCAAGCGGGAGGTGACCTGGCGGGGCGAAGGAAGGGGTGGGACGGTTGTGCTAAAACCCACTGGCTAGGGTGTGACTTGACTTGATAACGCTCTGAAAAGGGGCTAGTAGGTCGGCTGGATTGGGTACAAGAGACAGGAGGGATGAATGGGGGGGGCGGTGTCAAGGGATAGAGAGGAACTCAGGCTGACTTCTAGGTTTGGGACCAAGCAACAGGGCTTGGCTGGTCTTGCTGTTTGTTGAGGAGAAGGTTGAGAGAAGGGCAGTTTTCGAAAGATCAAGAGTACTGGAGATACCAAGTGTAAAGTTGTTGCTCAGGGGAGAGGTCAGGGCTGGAAAAGTTATGTAAGCCTTGGGATCAGATGACAGGACCTAGGAAGTGAGTGGCTAAGGCCCCGGTAGGAAGTTGGGGAGAGGGTAGTGGAGAGGGGACAGAGGTAAAAACGAACCCTAAGAACAATGCTCCCAGGGAGTTTTCCCTGTGCAGAAGGCTGCTTAGGAGGATAAGATGAGGCAGAGAAGTTTGGCCCCTGGATTTAGCAAGATGAAAGTGACAAGAGAAGTCTGGGTGCAGGAGTGTGGACAATTTAATTTCTGTAGGGCTGTTTCCTCTGTGAAATGTGGGTAATGGAATACATGATATTTGAGGTCCTGTCCACTACCACATTGTACTACTTTTAAGCTGGAATTAAAAAAAAACTCATAAAATGGTCAGAGATAAGAAAAATGATAAAAGAAGCTATGTGTCTTTAGGGAGTTTACTAGTTGAAAAGTTGCATGGTCATTAATACTCTTCTACATAAAAACTCGTAAGGTTATTTATGCAAATTTTTAAATAAGCCAAGGAACCTTTAAAATAGAACACCAAGTGGCCAGAATTATTATTGGCCCCAAATTATATAAGCTGTACCATCAACACAGTACCAAGAGGCTCCTAGCTTATTGTCCTGCGAAGACCCTTCAACATTATTTCTAGACATAAGGCAGTGGCCACCAGTCTGGCCATCTGAGTTCTTAATCATACTTTGTACTTTCACCCACTGTCCTGAATTTTCACACAAGGTTACTGAGTCCTGAAAAATCACCCCAATCCTTGTTTGGCCAAGGGTACCCTGTGTATTTCCCTGTTGCCTTTTCTCTGCTGAAGTGAGAGCAGCTAGAGACCATCATACTATTTGTGAACTTTTTTTTTTTTATTGGTTGAGATAACCTGGCACCAGTGTGGAGACTGGCTCAGGGGTGATCTCACAGGAAGGCTGCCCTCAGGGGACCTGGGTGTTCTTGTCCTTGCTGCCCTGTCTAAAGCCACCAGGAGAGCCGCCCTAACTCACTTTACTATAACCTTGCCTGAAAAACTCCAAGCAATTTACCAACAGCCTTTCACCAGGTTCATGGGGAGACATTTGTATTCCCTCCTCTAGCTGAAAAATGGAAACCCTGAATGAGGAGGGAGGGAGTCGTGCAAGGTGATAGCTAGGTTAAATGAGGGCAGGGAAAGGTATCCAAGACTCCTGGCTCCAGGTTTTCTTACTTCCTTCCATGACATTGATTATCAACCGTGAACAAAATCATGACTTACAAATACATGGGGATCACTTCACAAAAGAAGCCTCAATGGAGAGGCAAGTGATATTTGTCAGGATCCGACCCACCCTGAGTCAGCTGTTCTCAAATTTTGGTATATATCACTCACCTGGGGACTTGTTAAAGCCATGGATCCCAGGGTTCACCTGAGCCTTACTGGCCTGTGATTCCTAGAGGGGGCTACTTGAGCGATTCCAATGCACACTGAAGCTTCAGTACACTGTCCTAAGCAATTCTCATAGATGCCTTGGAATTCAGTCTTCTGTGTGTGTTAGGGGGTGGGGAGGGGGCAAAGGAGGGGTTTAAGTCCCAATGTCAGGTGAAAATAAATTAACCCTGGTAAATCCCATTAAAACACTCATAAGATACAACACAAATGTTTTCGTAGGTGAAGAAAACCCTGTAGAGTAGCATGTGAGTACGATACTTACTGTAAGACAGAGGACCGCATATGCAAACTGTGTCTCTATACTAGTTGAACTGACACGAGAAAGTGTGCCTATAAGTCAAAATTAAATGCTCCGTTATATGACTCAGTGACACAAGAACACCGTGAAATATATATAATGTCCATTCTACAGACGAAGAGGTGGGAGCTCAGTCACTTTAAGAGACTTGCCCAGAAGGATCAGCATGTCGATATTGGATCCAGAATTCAGACTTAGCTCTACTTGCTCCTGAAACTTGTGATCTTTTCTTTTCATTAAGCCTTTTGAGATAACTGAAGATTCACATGTTGTAAGAATGCGAGCTTTTCATTTTGACCGCACTGCCACAGGCCAGTTCATTTTTAAGCATTCCCCTGAGGGGTAAAGTTCAGAAATGCTCCAGGAGGTCTTGGGCCACTGCTATTTTAGACAGTGTGCTATAAACTGGGTAGGATCTTAAAAAATTAGATTAGAGGCATACATTATCAGAAGAGTTGGGGACCAAAACTGGCTAATGAGGCTCTGGGCAGTGATAAGGAGGTAGAGAGAGTGTGCTAGCAGTGACAGAGCCCATCCGAACCGAACCACCGTAGGTTATTTAATATCTTTTCAGAGAGTCTTCCTACTGCAGTTACCCTCACACCTCCATTTTAATATAAAAGAAAGTCTTTTAGAAGGAACACACTTGTCAGAATACAGAAAAAGCCCTCGGGCCTCACCTGGACCTCAGCAGTGCTGTGGATCTGCAGCCGAGAGAGCGGCACGGGGGCCTACTGACAAGGGTTACCCCATCAGTGGTCTGTCCCTGGGACAGGTGAGGCATTATACTAGGAGGCCCACACTGTGCTAAGCACTTTGCATGCATTATCTCATTTAATCCCTACAAACCCATTTAGGAGGTGCTGCTAGACACATAGGGAAACTGAGTCTTATTTGTTGCTTTGCCCAAAGTCACTGGTTACTCTCTGTACCAGGAGAGGTTTACGCATTGTTCTAGACATCTTACATATACTCCCTCTAATCCTCATAATGACCCCGTGAAGTAGGTGCCGTCATTATGCCATTTCACAGATGTGAAAGCACAAGCTAGTTAAACTACTCTCTCAAGTAGGGAGTTAGCGGTGAGCCCAGGAAAGGAGTTCAGGAGACGCTTTGGTCTCAAGCATTAGCCGGCATCACAACCACCTGGAGCTCAGGAAGATACAGACTGCTGGGCCCTGGCCCGAGTTTCTGATTCCGGGGGCGATACCTGTGAATTTCCATTTCTGCAAGTTCACAGGTGACGTCCGCTGGCTGCTAGTCTGCGAAGCATGCTTGAGAACCACTGCCCTAGAGTTAGCTGTCTTAATCACCATGCAACAAATCCTACTGGCCACCGAAGTACATGTGTTTTGTGGGTTTTTAAAAATTCCTCTTGCGAACCATTTGCAGAAATTATTTAAAACATTTCCCAGAATCTCTGCCTTTGGAGATTTTACCATAGTTTTGAGTTAGGCAAGTCAAACTAAACCACAATGTGTCCTTTAAGTAGAGCCTTCAGCCGTGGAGCGTTTTCTGTGCTTGTGTCCTTCTCAACAGAAACCGAAGGCAGGGGCTCCGACCACGTGCGCCGAGACACAGCGGCCCCGGGGTTCTGAGAACCCGGCCTCGTCGCGGCGCAAGGACTACAAAATGACCTGACTACGGGGGCACCCCTACTGTGGCCTCCGGCTCCTCCAGGTTTCTTTACACTTTTTTATTTCCCTCGGTCCACTGTGGCGCATACGATCGCACACCTTACATCTGCAATCAGCAGTTGAACCAAATTCGGCAAAGTGCTCCGCAAGGGCAAGGGGACGGGGGCGAACAGGGAAAGGTCTTTGCAACGAGAGGAGGCGGGAGACGCGCCCACCTGGGTCTCCGTGACCCTCGGCGGACGCCGGGCGGGGTGGGGTGGGGTGGAGTGGGGCTGGGCTACCGGGCGGGGGGCGCCCCGCGGGGTGGGCGTGGCGTGGCGGGGGGCGCCCCAGGGCGCCGGCAGAGGCCGCAGCCATCTTGCGCGCCGGGAGCACCTCGCAGGTCTGGCGGGCGGGGCGGTCAGGGGCGCGGCCCCGGGACCCCGCCCCGCCGAGGACTCTTGGGAGCGCGGGCCGCGGGCGCACTGCACCGACTCACAGACAGCCGGGAGCGCAGCGGTCCTTTGCAGGCGCCGCGGGTGAGCGTGGCGCGCGACCGGGGTCGGCGGGCGGAGGACCCGGGCCGAGGGGTTCGCGCCCCGAGGGGGGGGGGACAGCGGCCGGGATTCGACGACAGGTGTGGCGGGGCCGGCCCGGCGGCGGGGGAGGGGGCCGTCTGCGCGAGCCCGGAGCCGGTGGTCCCCGGGAAGAGCCGGGCTCGCCCTGCCGTCCGCCAGACTCGGGGTCCCCGGGTCCCGGGCTGGTGGCGTCCCCGTCTGGCCCTTGGCGCTTGGTTCTCTCTTTTGGCCCAAATGAGCGGCAGGTAAAGCTGAACCTACCGGTGTGGCCGCCCCTGCTGCTCCAGACCTTCCTCTTTCGACTCTGTCCCCTGGGATGCCCCTCCCGAAGTGTCCGCGGAGCCCGGGCCGCGTGGGCGCGCGTCCTGCCCGCGCCCCTCCCGCCTCGCTCGGTCCGTGGCACTCTGGCCCCTCCAGGGCGGGGACCATTTTTTAAAAGTATTTCTCAAAGGCTTGACGGTTGCGGTTTCAGCCCTGGGGCAAACGGTTGCTTCACAAAGTGAAACTTGGTGTCTGCCGGCTCCCGGCTGGCTTCCTGGAAGTCCGAGGAGTACCTCGGCGTACCGCCCCGCCCGCTTCCGCGTCCCCGAACGGGGCCCCGCGCCCCCCCTCCCCGCCGCCCACGTCTCCCCCGCGCCCCCTCCCCCGCGCGGCCGGGCCCCCTCCCCGCAGGGCCCGCCCGGCCCGCAGTAATTGCAGGTTGGGCGGTGACTCACGCCGGCGCCCGCCCGGCCGGTTCTTAAGCAGCGGCGCGCGGGGCGGGCGCCGAGTGTCGGGCCCGGCGGCGGGAGGAGGCGGCGGGCTGCTGTGCGCTCTGAAGGGCTTTCCTCTGCCTCCAGGTCCGGAGAGCGGTCTCAGCTGCTGCGGCCGAGTCGTGTTTCCAGGGGACTGAGGAAAACCCGTCAGGAACCGAAAATGCCGAAACCAGTAAGTAGCCGGCGTCGGGGCCGGTGGGATGCTTCAGGCGTTCTTTTCCAGCGGCGATACCAGGGCGACGTGTTGGGGCGCTTCTGTGTGGGACGGGGTTCTTTTGTCGACGGCGGGAGGGCGGGAATGGGCTCCCCACTGGGTCATTGGTCCTTTTGTGGAACTCTGGAAGAAAACGACCGCGGCTGCTTTTCTCTCTACGGTCTTTTTGTTTGTGAGCGCCCCCTCCCCGCCCCAGTAGTTTCTGGTCTTTTGTAAAAGAAAGTTCGGTCTGCTTGAAAAGTGTCTTCTAATGCAACTTGGAAGTTTCTTAATAAGAAAAGTTGTCCAAATGACGGGAGAGTCAGGTGGCTTCCGACGACGCCCATCAACTCAGTCCTTTCATGTGTCGGAACCAAATGCGCCCCAAATCTTCCTTTGATGCTTAAAGGGCCTCCAGGTTAGGGGGCTCCGTCGTTCTGGCGGGCAGCTTCTTTCCAGCCCGTTTTACGCCAGGCCTGGGAAGCTGTGCTCTGTTAACCCGGGAATTTGCTGGTGGCAGCAGGATTCCTATTTCGAAGTTGAGTCGTGGACTTGAATTGCAGATGAAGGAAGGCTGCCCTGCCTCTGCTCGTGCGCTCCTGGGCCACATCATAAACGTCAGCTGACTCAAGGGCCGGCACCTGCACCTCTGTCCCCTGCATCTGATCATGTTGCTCTCAGGGTTCCATTGCTGGCCAGGCCTGGGGGATACACTTTCATTTCAGTGGTGGGAACAAGGCAGGTTCTTTGTGACCAGCATTTCTTGGAAAGTTGTATGTATTTACCTGCTTTGACACAGGTGAACTGTGACTAGATGTTGGGGAGAGGATTTCATATTTTTTAATCGCTCTGAATCATGATGGAGAAAATACCTGGGTTCATTAAAAATTGCAATAAAAGATACATTCAGAATTCTAGTTTTTCAACCAAGTTAGTGCTGTAGTCAGTGCTACTGCATTTGCTACCAGTAAATCATAGATTCTCCAAAAGGAGTTCTTGATTAATCAAGTCTTTACTGTTAAGTTAAATACATTTCTGTGTTAATATGCTGTCAGATTCAGAACCCAATATAGTTTTTGTCTAAACTACATAATTAAAATGATTCGTTCGTGATGCAGAAAATTTTTTCCTACACAAAATTTCTTTCGTTTCAAACTTGCACAAGGCACCCAGGCTTTACAATGCCTGTGATGTAAAACTAGTGTAAAGGCAGCCAGTCGCTCAGGGCACAGCCCGATACAGCCTTTTGCAGAGCGGCAGTCAAGACATTACCGTAGGTATGGTTTTCTCTATTTCACTAAAAGAAAAGCAGAGTTCAGCTTTTAAGATACCACCCTGAAAAAAGGCAGTAAACCAGTTTCCTGTCACTGCTTTTCTTTCTCATTTCTCAAAATGAACTGTAATTTATTTTTACTGTAGTAAATTATACATAACATACAATTTACTATCTTAACCATTTTTAAGTGTACAGTTCAGTGGCATTAAGTACATTACCACCACCACCCATCTCTAAACTTTTTCATCTTTTGAAACTGAAACTCTCTACCCATTAAACACTAACTCCCCAGCCCCTGGCACCCACCCTTACACTTCCTGTCTCTAAGACTTTGACTACTCTAGGTCCCTCATATAAGTGGAATCGCCCAGTATGTGTCCTTTTGAGACTGGCTCATTTCACTTAGTATAATGTCCTCAAGGTTCATCCATGTTGTAGATGTGTTAGAATTTCTTCCCTTTTTAAGGCTCTCTTTATTTCTTACGGCAGGTATATTTTAATTGTATGTATAAAGGTAGATACATTTGAATGGTTGGGGTTTTGGGCTTCTACCTGATCCCTTGAATTCAGCAGGGAAAGTATTTATGATTGATAATCTAAACTGTGTCAGTGGACAACTTTATAACACAGTATGAAGTAATATTTGTTGCTTTTTCTCTTAATATTGCTTCTTGAATTACCACTTGTTAGACTGAGTGTTCACTCATTCAGCAAGCATCTGTCCTGCAAGCTGGGTGTGTAAGGCATGGATGGGTGAGATCAGGCGTGTCTTCGGGGGTCTTAGAGTCTGGAACCCGAGCCTGGACACATGCGAATGCTGAAATAGAAGCTGGAACAGTCTGCCACCAAAGAGGGAAAGAGGCTTAGGTCAAGTGCAACACAATTAGGAGGAAAACCATCCAATGGGGTAAATGGGTGGACTTTATTGAGAAGTTACCCTTCAGCTGAGTCTTGCTCGAGGGCTGTGGGTAGGATTTGATCAGCCTGGGCACTCCAAGGGAGGTACTGTTGTCTGGTTTTGCTTTTCCCACAGCTGCTTTGGGGCTCTACACATGTGTGACTTGTACACTTCCAAGGAGGATGGTTTGAGGTCTAGAAGACACCACACCCTCTGCTCAGCTGATTGTTTGGCCTTGCGGGTCCTTCTCATCTGGGAAGAGGCATAGGGGTTTGTCCAGGGAACTGGCTCAGGAAGCAGTCCTTATGCCTGTGGTTCAGCCTAGGGTGACCTGCGGTCCCCCTTCCTCCTTTCTTATCATCACACTTGGCTTTCTTCATCGTGATAGGAAGGAGGCATAGGGTGGTAGAAAGGAAAACCACAGCAGTCAAGCTTCAGAATGATGCAAGGCCAAGCTCTCTTAAATCTTTTCTGAGTTTAGTGCTGAACTGCCTTAAGGGGCACTGGCAGGTGCTGTAACTATTCATTTCTAAAGTTTTGATGTGGAAGTTGCTAAGATAAAAGCACGTTTTTCCCTTCAGTAGGAAAACTGTGAGAGCATGTTCAAAATTCTGCTCTGTGCCAAAATTTTAAGATAATTTCTGAGATTACTTTGCCTCTCTGGGACTACATAGCCTTTTCCACTAATTTTTTTTTTTTTTTTCTCTTGGGCATATACCCAGTGTGGAATAAGTCCTTGTTTCTTAGCTTCTTGTTGCAGGTTCCTTGTCAATAAAATGGGGCCACTGGCAGTACCTAATTCATAATGTTACATGAGACAATTAATGTCCATTAAATATTTTAACAGGCACAGGATTTACCGAATATACGGATACATTTTCCAAACCACCCCCTTCAATTGAGGAGGACACGTGGAATGTGTTTTCTGTGTATCCCTCCTTCTTGACCATGGGGAGATGGTGAATTAGATAGCTAGGATTTTCCCATGTGGTGGTGAGAAGTGCTGGCTGGGATTAGTCATTTGTCATCATCACACTGTCCGTGTAAGGCACAATGAGTCTATTTGTGCATTCAGCCATTAGTTTAGCAGGCATTTGTGTTACTCTGCTGGATGTTGAGGCTCCCAAGATGAGCAGACACAGCAATATTTCCTGTCCTCATGGATTTACAGTCTGGTGAAGGAGGGAGGCAAGGAGCATACCAGCCACAGGGAACAACTTGTGCAAAGGTCCTGTGGTGGAAGGGGGTAGGATGAATTCAGGGTTCCCAATGTGGATGAGTATGGCTAGAGAGGAAAATCAGAAGTCAGCTGTGCAGAGCCTAGTAGGCCATAAGAGGGCATTTTCAGGACTTAGCTCAGGGGGAAGCACTGAAGGATTTTGAATGGAAGTGACCTGATCAGATTCAGCTTTCGAAAGGTCACTGCAGCTGCAACTTGAGAATCACTAGGAGGGAGGAGGTGAGGTGCAGGTGTAGACTGTTGGAGTAGCCCAGGTGAGAGGTGGTAATAGCATGGACCAAGGCAGTGTGATGCAAATGGAGAGAAGTGGATTTGTTTGGAAGCTCTTAGATAGGACTTGGTGATGGATTGGGTGTGCGGGGGCAGAGGGCAGTGTAAGGCTGACTGACTTCTGGTGCCTGGGTTGCATAACTGGGTGGATGGTAGTGCCATTCACTGAGATAAGAAACCTGGAAAAGGACCAGGTGTGGGAGGAAGGGTTGAGAGTTTGGTTTGTACTTGCTGACAAATTTGTGACTGTAATTGATGAAAGGAATCCTTGCCTTCTTTCATTATCATAACTGCTGCCTCCTAAAATATATATAATCAGTATTTTTCTTAAACTACAGTACTTTTTAAATCCACATAAACTAAAAGTAAGCCAGCAGCTTATGTTTCTTCTGGGTGTGTGTGCATACTACACACACAAAGTTAAAAGTTAGGATTAATCTAGTGCTATGTTCTCAGACATTGGCATATATAATTATCTGGGTCCCTCACAGTACTACTCAATCTCCATCTCCGTGGCTGGGTAGGCCTGGGCACTCGTGCTTTCAGTAAGCTCCCCAGATGGTTCTATTGTGCCCCCAGACTTTGGGAACTGCTGATTTCATAAGAAAGGAGCAGTTTATATATTCTTTCCCTTGGAACCCCAGCAGTGCACTGAGGCCCTCTTGATGGGGTTGATACTCGTGGTTGTGTGGGAGCAGAGACCAGAGCCTGTGGTGTGTTTAGGGGGCAGCAAAACCCAGTGTGATTCCAGAGCATTCATTCAGGAGAATGTTCTTGCAGTCTTGGGAGTGGATATACAGTTGCCTTCTTAAAGTTCCAGCTTAAATGCCATGGGTGCCATCATTGATATTTGGAATGTGGCTGTTGGTGGGGATAAAGAAGATAGCCGGATGGATATCAAACTCCAGAAAGACAAGGAGCTAAGATGTCTAATTGAATCTCTCTGATTTGAACTTCTCTCTGCAGGAGTCCAGTTGCAAAGCTTAATTTGGCAGTGACCAGTGGGCTCTCAAATTTGGGCTGTCTTTGTTTTTGAAGGGGAGAAAAAGGCAGCCATTTTCCATTGAATAGGGAAGAAAGAGATCCCATTTCTCGTTCCTCAGTTTCTCTCCTGGCCTTCCACAATGGCCTCTCTTGTTAGTTACTGTCTTAAGTAGTAATGTGATTTGTAACCAAAAAAAAAATTTTTTTTTAAGATTTTGTTTATTTATTTGACAGAGAGACAGCCAGCGAGAGAGGGAACACAGCAGGGGGAGTGGGAGAGGAAGAAGCGGGCTCATAGCAGAAGAGCCTGATGTGGGGCTCGATCCCAGGACTCGGGGATCACGCCCTGAGCCAAAGGCAGACGCTTAAAGACTGCGCCACCCAGGCGTCCCTGTAACAAAAATTTTAATCAGTTTACGATTACTTACAATTTAGGAAAGGAAAACAATATTGCTATTGAATTATAATTATTTTTCTTTATTTTACTTAAACTTCTGGGTATCTTTGAAAATTTGAAGATTCTTAGAATGATTCAGTATATGCCTGCTTTCTTAGAGTATTCAGACAGTTCACCTCTAATCGAAGCAATAAAATTCACAGTCTGCTTTCAAAATCAGTGAATGCATTTTGAGTTATTCCTTTATATTTTATTTGATTTCAGTGGTAACTACACTTGGGAGTCCCAAACCACTCCAATTAGTTTTTTAGTTTGTTTTGCTTTTTGTTGTTGTTGGCTTTTTTTTTTTTTTTTTTAAGGTAGGCTCTATTCCCAGCGTAGAGCCCCAGTTTGGGGCTCAGTCTCATGACCCTGAGATCACAACTTGAGCTGAAACCCAAGAGCCACCCAGGCGCCCACCGCCAGTTTTTAATGTAAGCTTTAAATGTGTGGTTGCCACTACTAATACGAAATATTTATTGAAGAGACCAGAAGGTTGCATTATTTTCGTTCTAAGAGACGTATCATTCGTGCCTGTAACTAAAGAATCTTTTTTTTTTTTTTTTAAGATTTTAGTTGAGAGAGAGCAAGCGGGGAAAGGGCAGAAGGAGAGGGAGAAGCAGACCCCCCACAGAGCAGGGAGCCCGGGGACCATGACTTGAGCTGAAGGCAGACACTTGACTGAGCCACACAGGTGCCCCAAGAATAAAGCTCTTTATTTAGTAATCTCTACACCTAACATGGGGCTCGAACTCAGGACCCTGAGATCAGGAGTCATGCGCTCTTCTGACTGAGCCAGCCAGGCACCCCTAGTTGTGTTGTGTTGTTTTTTAGGAAAAAAATTATGCTATAATGTGACTTAGAGACTTTTGAGTAAAAATGCTTAATATATAATGTACATAATTTTCCCAAATAAAAATGCAAAGCCATGTAAAGAATAGTTTCATAATTTAGTATTATACTTTGGCAAGCCATCTAGCTTCTAAGAACCTCAGTTTTGTTATCTATAAAATGGGAGTAAAGTTTTTAAGTGAAGAGAATTCTACATAAAATAAACAGACAAAGCTTGTGCCTATGAAGTCCAGATAATTTATCTCCAGATGCTGTCTGCTTTGTGTATGTCTTGTGTACATTTTTTTCCTGGAAACTTGCTTTACAAACATTTAAGTTTAACAGGTAGCTAAAACTAAGGGTTTTAGTTTCCAAGTTGCTATTAACCAGGTAAAGTTTGTCACTGGGCCTAAGAAAAACAGCAGTGTGAAATGTTTTGGGTTATTTAGTGAAAGGGAACACTTGTACCTCTATCTCTTTCTCATCCTCTATGTCTTCTAGTTGTCAGAATTCCCTGGGAGGTCATATTGGTTCCTTCCTTATTCATCGAAGCCCTGTTTTATGCCATTACATTCTAGTAAGATTGTTGTCATTAAGGGATTCTCAATCTAATAGGGGAGTCAGATATGTAAGCAAAGAATTACAATGCAGTATAATAAGTATGATAATAGAGGTGCATAGGGAAGAAGATTAAGAGTGCCCTGGAGAGCTAGGGAAGGCTTCCCAGCCAGTGAGATACTTGGGTAGGTAGGTGCCCAGGAGTCACCAGTACACAAGAGGAGAGGGGTATTTAAGGCAACAGCAGTCGGTGATGTGTTCTATTTTCCTTTGATTGTGAATCACAGTCCGTCCTCTAGGCTCTCGTAAGTATCTACAGGTAAATGGTGATACTGGTGCAAACAACATGGAAGCTTCATTAACATAATAATGATCTTTTTAATGTAACGTATTTGACAAATCAAACCTTACAAGCAAAATGGAAATTTCCTGACCTTGACCCGGCTTTTATTGATAACAGAAAGGAATAGATCTCGCCTGCAGATCAAACTGTAATAGCAAGTATAGCAGATTTTGCTTACCTTTTTGTTGACTTTGAAAACACTTTGCACATTCTGTTTTTTCTATTTTTGCCTGAAAGTCAGTTTTAGAGTGTCTATATCAAGAAATTGTCATCAGATATTATTGTAAATAATTGTTTTTACTTTAGGATGGTATAGGCCAAGGCCAAATCTGGCTGTGACCAGTTTTTGTAGGGGCTGCCAGCTAGGAATGGATTTTACATTTTTAAAGGGTTGTTTAAAACAAAAGAACAGTAATTTGCAACAGGCACCCAAATGGCCCCCAAAGCCTAAAATATTTATGTGGCCCATCACAAAAAAATTTTACGAACCCCTGCTTTAGGATAAAAATAATTACTGTTAAATATGTTATCTTCATATATATATTTTATGACTAAGCTAATAATATTTCCAAGCAGATACACACCAGTTGTTCCAATTTTTAAAAATTTCTAATCAAAGAACAAATAATCTGCTAGCCAGTATTAGGTGCATCACAGGCTATGAGCCTGGACAGGTATCGGGAAAGCTGTCATCACCTGGGAGCAGGCATGGTTGGTGTTGAGGTAATATTTTAAACAAGGCTGGTGTTGGCGCAGGTCTTTGTTTTATAGAGAAAGTGGTAGTATCTTGTGTCACACTTGCCAAGCCATTGTATAATGACAGATCTCTGGCGCATGGTAAAAGAAAGCAATTTGTATCTGATATTTGAGTTGAAAGGAGAAGGTTACATAAATGAGTTGTTTTTTTTTTATCACTGACAATTTGAAATTAACTTTTAACCAACCTGTAGTCTGTGTGTGAATTTCTGACTGGATGGCTTTATAATTCAATCCCTAATTTAGACCGCTCCATCTAAAATAGAACCCCCTTCACTGTCCACTCTTTACTACCCTGCTTTATTTCACTTAATAGAACTTAATTCTACCTTTAACAGTGTTAGATACTTAGGTTTGTTTTTGTGGGGGTCTTTTGTTTTTTGTTGTTGTTTTTGGGGTTTTTTTTTTTTTTTTGAGTTTTTTGAGTTTTTTTTTTTTCTTTACTAGCCATAAAGCGAGATGCAAAGCGGTTAAAAAAAAGTAAAACACCACTACCGGCTTCAAGAACAAACTTACAGTTCTTGTTTTATTGGCTTGATTAAATTATTGCTTTATTGGTATGTGAACATGCCTGCCTCTTAGAGGGTATTCTGGGGCGAGCTTCTCAACCTCCCTGTGCCTGCCCCTTCACCTCTAAAACACTGTCCAGGGGATCTATCATAAAGGTTCTGCTGAGGCCAGGCAGGACAGCCCAGCACCGAAGCTCCTGACTCTCTGTCACCCCAGAGGATGGAATACATGTAGAGGGACTCTACTTGCACTACTAAATTCTAATCTGATTAAAAGCTTTTGTCTCATGATGGGCATTCTTTTTTCTAACTTAGCCTAATGCAATAGAATTTACCTTCTTGTCCTTTTGCTCCCAGATGGAACATCACCCCCATCCCTCTCTAACATTCATTTGTTCATTAACAAATAGAGTACCTGCTGTGTGCCAGGTTCTTAGCTCCTGGGAGTACACTGGTGAACAAGTCCCTAACATAAAGTCAGGGAGTGATAGCAGCACTGCTGTTGGTTTTCATCCAGGCTTTGCCCAGAGGTAGAGGTACTTTTTATTCTCTTACTCCTTGTTGGGTGAAGAGTTAAACGACTGGGCAGAGCGACCTTATGACTGGGCAGAGTGTGGTTTGCTTTTGTCTGTTTTGTTGTTGTTTGGTAAGTCACTCTTGTACTGGACAGGGAGCCCCAAGGTATTTCTCTAAGAAATTGTTTTCAAATAGGTTTGATGATAAATCATCATTTGCCATACCCACGTAGATTTTTCCATCATTTCTCAGGCATTGAGATTCAGGGAAATTAATTTTTTTTGAATAATATTTTGGCTATTGCACCATTACTCCATGTATAGATTTCCTGTAAAATACATCTTAGAGGAGATCTGGCTGTGTTCATTATGTTTTTAAAGAGAAAATTGAACCACAAATCACTTGGTAAAAGCTTAGAACATAAATACAATATTGGAACCACCTCTTATTAATGAAAATGCATAATGTATATTAGTATAGTATTTTTGTTGAGGTGTTTCATTGCCTTGATTAAATAATTACGAATGTTGCTTCTTGTTGTTCAAGTACCTGCTTACATAATACATTGCTATTTGGGTGAGACTCTTAAGTGGGACTTAGATGGGGAGATAAGGTGGGGAAAACTTGATGTTTGTTAAGAAACTGGCCAAACAGGGCAGTTTGGAAATACTGTGTGATGACAAGGCTGCAGAGGGCATGACACAATTTGAACAATTTAACTGTAAAAAGATTTTTTTGAGACAATGGGGGATAATTGAATATTGACTGAATTTTAAGTATTAAAATGATAGTGGTGTGGTGGGTGTATAACATACACACACATATTCAGAGTTCTTTAGAGCTACATACTGAAGTTTTTGCCATTGAAATGATCCTAGGGCAGCCTAAAATATGCCAGCATGAATGAATGAATGAATGAATGAATGAAAGAAAGAAAGAAAAGAAAGAAAGAAAGAAAGAAAGAAAGAAAGAAAGAAAGAAAGAAAGAAAGAAACTGGTGGGAAAAATAGATGAATCAAGAATGTTAGGAAGTTAATGGCGTCCAGCTGGGTTCTGAAAGTACAGGCGGGGTGGGGGTGGGTGTCTGTACTCTCTACTTTTTTGTGAATGTTCCAAATTTTACAAAGGAGAGTTTGTTTTTTAAGAGCACATTATAGGGGTGAAAGGGAAAGATGCCGTCATTTTCCAAATGGCCAAACGCTTGAGTGTGACGGGAGGGCAAGTGGGAAGGGACGTCTCTGCCCTGGGATCTGGAGCCTGAGAGCCCTCCCGGGTCCTGCCGACTGCTTTGCACGGATCCCTGAGTGGACGTGGTTTCTTGGGAGAGCTTTGGTGTTCTGATCAGATGAGTGCCTGATACAACCCCAGATCGGACCGTCTCGCCTCCCACATACGTTCTTTATTCAAGGGGACCTCCAGTCAAAATGCAGTTGATTGGAAAACACACAGAACTGTTTGTTCCCAGCTAGTTCCACTGTTAACTCTGTATTCCCACGGGGGGGGGGGGGGCGGTGGTTATGCAGTGCCCCCGTGCCCTGACTGGAAATAGGTCATCGCCTCAATGGCAGCTTTTGCGGAGCTGAAAATTGGAAGTGGGCATAACAAAGCGTGGGGCATTCTGGGGCGGAGTTTTGTGCAGCCCTTTGGAGGCTGGCTTGCCTTCCGCTCTGGGGCCGTGGGTGCGAGGGAGGGGCGCAGACGGGGGCACCAGAGGGAGACCTGAGCTGCCTGGATCTGACATACTGGATCTCAACCAAGTATAAATTGAGAAGAGTTTGTTTTGTTTTGTTTTTTTAACTTAGTATAATTTCAGAAACCCTGGGCGGTTTAAAGTAACTTTTCAGTGTTGAAGTTTGCTTCTGTAAGCGAATTTTTGTAAGCTTACTGATTTAGTCCGGATTTTTTTTTTTTAAAGCTGTTAGGGTCTTGCTCTCTTATTTTTGAAGATGGCAAAAGCCAGCATTACAGGAGAAATGTTATGTAACACAAAATATTACTATACATGTGATCTTTTTTTTTTTTAAGATTTTTTATTTTTAAATCTCTACACCCAAACGTGGGGCTCAAACTCACAAACCCAAGGTTGAGTTGCATACTCTAGGGACTGAGCCAGTAGCACATGTGATCTTAACCAGGGACAAAGATTTATCAAAGAAACGGCACAAGATTTAAGGTACGATTTATCTTACTGCTTGGACATTTCCATTCTTTGATAGGCTTTCCCCCCCACCAGGTTAGAAATGAAAAACCCTTCAGAGACTTCTAACTTTACAAAGAAAACAGTACATTCCAGGTGGGTAGTGAAGTCTAATCTATAGGCCTTTAATTTCCTGTATTTTATGAGCCTAGAATTAAAAATCATTGCAGCAGGTGATAGCCATCTTAGCCCTGTCCATTTTGTCTTTTATGGGATCCTAAGTTTGTGGATATAATTAACCTCCCTTTTCAGTGAACTAAATTGGTGCTGAAGTATGTATGACACATCTAGCAAAACTGAAATCACATGTTACAGAATCAAGACTTCACAAGCCTATTAGCTGAAGAGAAAGTGACCTTGGAATGGGGAGAAAAGAAGGGTGTAGACAGCATGTGTGTTTCTGGAAAGAAATCGTTTCTTTTGTGGAATGTTACATTCTTTGATCGTTTCTTCCCCTCTCCTAGGTCAGATGTCAAAGCATGGTAGCTAGTTTCGTGCCCATACTAAATCTACATGTAGAGTATACGTCATTCCTAATGTAAAGTTGGTTCCTACCTAGAGACTGTCAAAAAAGCTGTGCATTCTTTAAAATGCCCAGCTAGTAGGTATGAGGAATATGATTTAAATGCCCCCCCCCCCCCAGTATGCCTCTGCAACACAAGTAGATGAAACTTGGGTGAGAGTGATGACCCTTTCATTTGTCAGATGTCTGGAAAGCTTTCTTCCTGCCTCAGTTCCCTCTTTCTAGAAGCCGAGCCTGAGCCCATGAGCAGTGGCGAGGGCTCGGCATGAAATGTTCCCAGCCCCGTGTTCAAGTAGAGGGAACTGACCTTTTTAATGGGGCTGCTCAGAAAAAGTTCCTTTCTAACTCTGAGGTTGTGATTTTCTCTGGTTATAATGACTACAAACAGGACTGGTTTGTCGGCTTTTTGTATGCAGTCCTGCCTGACAGGAAGTGGGTCTGGGGGCAGGAAGTGGCTTACTTTCAGAGGCAGAAAGAGCCATTTAGAAAGACCTGGGGTTTCATTACATGCTCCTGAAATTCTGTGATGGATATTAGTTGATCTGGGCTCTTCCTTTAATATCTATATACTTTTACATAATTTTCAACCTGGAATTTGGAACAAAGTTTTCAGTTCAGAATTTAAAACCATTGACTTATATTGGCAGACACTAAGTATAACATTTAAGAGCCATATAAATATAAACAAATGTTTTTAGTAGCTGATTATTAGAAGTTGAGGCAGTTGCATACACCTTTCTGGGCCTGTTTCCTCAGCCTTTAAAAGAAAATGGTTGGGGCGCCTGGGTGGCTCAGTCAGTTAAGCATCTGCCTCTGACTCGGGGCGTGATCCCAGGGCCCCTGAGTTGGGCTCCCTGCTCAGTGGGGAGCCTGCTTCTCCTCTCAGTCTCCCTGCCTGTGCTCGCTCGCTCTCTCTGTTAAATAAATAAATAAATAATCGTAAAAAAAATAAAAAGAAAAGAAAAAAGAAAGAAAGTGGTTAGAGAGGATTACTTTTCCCCTCTCACCAAGCAGTACCCACTTAGAATCAGCCTACAAAATAGTTGGACCTTGTCACTACTTTAGTTGTTAACAACATGTACATTTCTATAACATAAAAATGATATAACATGTAGATACCTGAAACATCAAAGTTCTTTGGAAATCCCAAGACCCAGCTTTCATGTTAATGCCCTGCCCTATTTTAGTTATTTATTTTTTAAAGATTTTATTTATCTATCTATCTGAGAGAGGCAGAGTTTGTGAGAGCGTGGGAGCTCGCGCACACGTGCGCCTGGGAGCACATGAGCAGGGGGGAGGGGCAGAGGGAGAGGTAGACTCTTCACTGAGCAGGGAGCCTGACCTGAGCCAAAGGCAGATGCTTACCTGACTAAGCCACCCAGGCGCCCCAGTGCCCTGCCCTATTATTGGCTGATGCACATTGAGAATTTAATTTTAGGAGAGTTAAGAAAGGTGGCGAGGAGTATGTAGTGTTTACTTTTGTGATTAAGTTACCTTCAAAATTCCTTAACGTGATACTGAATTCTTTGTTAATATGAGGTAGGCGTCTACCCTATGGTGTCACAACGCTCTTGGAGTAGGAGGCAGTGGCCTGGCATACCCACCCCCATAATTCCATTTTAAAATTTAAACTCACATTTCCTAAAACTAAGGACTGTGCTTAACCTGAACTGAGAAGCTCAACTTACAGCTCCTTGGTTTATAATGGAGTTGAGCTGCCTCATTTGTCATTGAACTCTGTGGTTATGACCTTACTTTTCACCTGGGCGGATGCTGACCAGTGACTGCTTTTTTACACCCCCATCTAGAAGGAATAGGAGGGGAGGGTACTGGATTGCTTTAATCCAGAAGGATAATGACCCAGCCTGAGGTTGTGGCTTCTTAGTTTCTTGATAGATACTCCCTATGGGACATTCTCAGTCTTCCATTAACTGTTAGCATCAGCCCACAAGTAGCCAGGTTTAAATTGTCCTGCTGGGGAAGTGACCACCATCACCAGGAATGGAATATCTGGAGCTGTGTGATGGGCACCAGGAGACCAGAGAACAGCCACCAGCAACATCAGCCAGTCCTCTGTGACTTTCAGTACTTCATATTCCCAGGAATAGTGGGACCACCCATCCATGATTCCTAGGAAAGTTATGGGAATTACTGAGAACTGTGGGTCAGCACTTTGACCTCTGTAGAAGTGCTATATAGTTGTTGGTTATCGGAGTTGTTACAAGTGGACTCCTGTCAGCCCTAACATTTGATGATTTTATTATTCCTATTACTAGGCAATAAAAGTCTAGTATATTGTCCAAATTTTGTATAACTATTTGAAAACTTTATCAGAACATGAGCCTTATTATATCTATTCTACCCATCCGTCTTCAGTGGTTTGTGGTGCTACAGACAAAACGGTGAGACACAGAATTTTTACTGAACTGCCTGACCGTTTTTGTTCTAATTAATTCCAGACTTTTACATTTTCAAAGCTAGGTGACCAGTTTTCTTTGGCATCTGAAAATTTTCCTGTGCCTAACAGTCAAGCCAGTTTGTTCACCACCACTCTCAGTTTCTTTAATCTTGAAAGAGAAGAGCGTATAAAATGATGTAATTGGATATAGTTTGAATGTAAGATACAGAGGAGCTTGAAAGAATAGCAATATTGTTAAGTCATTATCCACTGATCTACAGATTCGCCATTAACAGTATCTTATTAATGAGATGTATTTATACTGTTATTTCCATGTTCTGGAAAGGTCAATAAACCTCAAGAAGTCTGGTGTTAAGAGATAGCACTTAAACATGTATCTCTGGGATTTTAAACTTTGAGCCCAGCCTGCTCTGGGCGTGTGGTGACACGTGGCTGCTGCTGGTGGTGGGAACACGTTTAAGTAGGGACTCCTGCCTCCTCTGCTCTGAGGACCCGTGGTGTTGGTGCCCGTGCCATATCAGGTCACTGTGGCCTTACTCCATTTAATGCAAAATCGTATTTTAAGGACCTCGTTTCTATTTTACTTGTCTTCTCTGTTTTGCTGTTTTGGTAAATACCTTCCCGTAGCAACATGTTGGTTTTACTTTTGGCCTCTATTCTGAAAAGAATGGTGTACAACAACAGGGTGGCTTCTGGACTGTCTCTCTTGAATAAAAGTTGGGATCTTCTAAATTATATGCTTATTAGAAACTATAACAATGTAAAATATGGTCAATGGATTTTCAGTGGCAACTACTTCTGTATAATTTTGTTGTTTATATAAACATTGTTACTGGGAGCAGCAGTGCCCATTTAACTAAGACAAACATGTTACATCATAGGCAGAAACAAAGTTTCTTTTAAATAGTAGCCTTCACTTTGACCCCCTAAAAAGGGCTGGTGATATGGAAGAAGAGCTAAAAAATAAAATCCACTTGCCTTTGTGGCTTTCCAACTTTGCCTTCCTTGGCTGAATTCATGTGTCTGCATTTCTGTGCTAAGCTGATTAAGGTTTGCTAAGTTAATGGTAATGTTTTATAGAAGTTAGTTACTTGTTAGCCAGCCATTGTGAAAAATGATCACTGCATGTCATAGCTGATGTTATGATTTATCAAGTTGGAGTCTTGTTTATAATAACTTGATTTTTATCTTAAAGATAAGATCAGGATCCAGAGAGACTACCAGATAGGGGGTCCGTCTGTTGGGATATGGAGTATTTGGGATATGCAAGCATAAGTCTGTAACTGTACTCTAGTTCTAGTAAATGAAAATTTAGTAAAGTGTTTTCACATAATGGATTATAGTGACAATAAATGCATTAATTTTGCCAAAAGGCCGTGAGGCTTTTTGTGTGTTCAGGATAGTAATCTCTTTCCCTGATGAGCACAGTGGCTATCCCGGGGTGGCCTCACCTGTGAGCTTGGGAGAGCTGTAGACTTATGGGCTCCATCCCAACTACTGAGTCAGCTTTTCTGGGCCCCACTGTGTCAACAAGCTCTTTAGGTGATTCTTCTGCATGTTCAGGTTTGGGAACCACTGCCTCGGAGGAGCACTGAGGGCCCCGGGAATAGTTACAAGGTGCGGCTGGCTGGATTTCCTAAACCATTCCTAAGTGACACCAGACTTCATAAAACATGTCTGATATTGCCACGTTTCTTTGTGCAGCAATGGACAGGGCTCTGGGGGCATTTATGTTAATCCAGGAAAGTCTAAATATAAAGGTAGTATTCATTAAATGTGTGTGTGTGTGTGTGTGTGTATGTGTATGTACTTAAATTGAGTGCTGACTGGCTATAACGTGCTCGGCACCGTTGAAATTAAATGTGGAATGGAAGACTCAGCCCCTACTTAAAAATTAGGGAAA